>NW_019942639.1:206789-214289 GCF_002910315.2 Salvelinus sp. IW2-2015
GATTATTACTGCTCTGTCAGGGGGGACCGGCCCTGGATTATTACTGCCTGCTTTCAGGGCACCGGCCCTGGATTATTACTGCTCTGCAGGGCACCGGCCCTGGATTATTACTGCTCTGTCAGGGGCACCGGCCCTGGATTATTACTGCTCTGCAGGGCACCGGCCCTCCTGGATTATTACTGCTCTGTCAGGGGACCGGCCCTGGATTATTACTGCTCTGTCAGGGCACCGGCCCTGGATTATTACTGCTCTGTCAGGGCACTATGTTCTAGTCTCGTAGTCCATTCATTATAGGCCTCTGGTTTAATTTGTGTAGGTCTATGTGATTCGCATGTTAAATGTTTCTTAGGCCTACAAGACTATTTGGTCTGTAATGCAAAATCACGTTAGATGGTTTGTTGTGTTTAATCAATTACAGTAAGATATAGAGTAGACTATGCTTTTAATGATGATTTAAGAGCCCAAATTTTGGCCCACCTAATTTTGGCCCACCTAATGGATTTCTGCCTACGCCACTGATTCAAACCCAACAACAGTGATCAGATATTTGACTTCCGAATCATCAAACCAAATGAATTTCTCAAGTGGACGTGCAGTGCACACACAGGAGGAAACATTTTCACATCTTCACTCTCTAGCATTAAATCACTATGACAGAGGCCACTTCTGTAAATATTTCAGCTCCTGTCTCGATTGGGTCCACAGCACAGGTGCAGCTGTCATCAGGCAAAAAAACTGTAGGTAATGAGAGGAGACAGACTGCGACTTGATCAAAGCACCTCCGGGTTTAGAATAAGATGGACTGTCAAGCAGTGAACACAGCGAGACTCAGAGCCACAGCGGTGGTGGGCAAGACTGTGCCTTACAAATGAAATGTTATGGCTGACACAAACACACACAAATGAACACACTCAGACGGAAACACACGCACGCACACAAACACAAACGAACGCACCCAGACGCAAACAGACACACACAAACGCACGCACGCATGCAGATACAGACACACACAAACGCACGCACGCATGCAGATACAGACACACACACTGTCATTGAGAGATCATTTGTGCTGACAGCTCATCCTCACGACTGGGGCCTTATCAACTCCAGCTGCACCCCTCTGAGTCATCACACACAGTGTGTCTGTGTGTGTGTGCATGTGTGTGTGTGTGTGTGTGTGTGTGTATGTGTATGTGTGAGTGTGTGTGTGTGCTTTTCCTTGTTTGCTTGTGTGTGCACATGCGTTTGTGTGTGTGCGTGTTTTCTCAGTGTGTGTATCTCAGCAAGACTCTACCCACTCAATCTAATCCTCCCTGGGAGATAAATTAACAATGTCTTCTAGCTGCGACGTAACGGACAACCTTCACCAACACACAAACACACACACATTTCTCCTGGTGTCAAACACCCTCACACTGGGAGAATCTCAATTGCATTCTCCTTACGTTCTCTCTCCTCTCTCCTATCCTCCTTCTCAAAACTCATTGGAGGAGAAGGTCAGAGGGGAGGGACATCTGGCTTTCTCATCCAATGTGTTTTGAAAAGGAGACGAGGACAGAGGACGCGAGGAGTATGCAATTGAGATCTTCCCTCTCTCCTCTAAATCCCCTCCCTGACCCAATCCTCTCATATCGGAGAAAACATAGACTGTTCTCGATTCAGATGGAACTGCTGCTGCCTCCCACTCATGTGCCATCCTGACATTTGAGAGGGGGGCTGAAAATGAAGGTATTGAGAGCAGCGAGAGGAGGAGGGGTGATGAGGGAATGAGGTAGGAGGGAAGAGAGAGAGAGAGAGACAGCAGGGGCTGCAGGGAAGGAGAGGAAAGGGCCTACTTCTCAGATCTGCCCTCCTGCAGTAAAGAGGGAGGGAGAGAGAGAGAGACAGAGAGAGAGAGAGAGAGGGAGCGACAGAGAGAGAGAGAGAAAGAGAAAGAGAGAGAGCGACAGAGAGAGAGAAACAGAGGGAGGGAGACAGAGAGAGAGAGAGAGACAGGGAGAGAGAGGCGATAAAATAACGAATGAACAAGAAAGACAGAAAGAAAGAATGAAAGGGAGCGTTGAAAAAAGAACCAAGAATGGCTTTCCCATCACTCCACCTCTCCACCCTCCACCTCTCCACCTCTCCACCCCTCCACCTCGCCACCCCTCCACCTCGCCACCCCTCCACCTCTCCACCTCTCTCCCCTCCACCTCTCCACCCCTCCACCTCACCACCCTCCACCTCTCCACCCCCCACCTCTCCACCTCTCCACCACTCCACTCTCCACCTCTCCACCTCTCCACCTCTCCACCCTCCACCTCTCCACCCCTCCACCTCGCCACCCCTCCACCTCTCCACCCCTCCACCTCTCCACCCCTCCACCTCTCCACCCTCCACCCCTCATCTCTCCACCCCTCCACCTTCGCACCCCCTCCACCTCGTCACCCCTCCACCCCTCCATCTCTCCAGCTCTCACCCCTCCACCTCTCCACGCCTCCAACTCTCCACCCCTCCACCTCTCCACCTCTCCACCTCTCCACCCTCCACCTCTCCCCCTCACCTCGCCCACCCTCCACCTCTCCACCTCTCCACCCCTCCACCCCTCCACCTCTCCACCCCTCCAACCCTCCACCTCGCCACCCCCTCCACCTCCACCCCTCCACCTCGTCACCCCTCCACCCCTCCATCTTCCCACCTCTCCACCCTTCCACCTCTCCACCCCTCCACCTCTCCACCCTCCACCTCGCCACCTCGTCACCCCTCCACCCCTCCATCTTCTCCACCTCTCCACCCTTCCACCTCTCCACCTCTCCACCTCTCCACCTCTCCCACCCTCCACCTCTCCACCCCTCCACCTCGCCACCCCTCCACCTCTCCACCTCTCCACCCTCCACCTCTCCACCCCTCCACGTCTCCACCCCTCCACCTCTCCACCCTCCAGCTCGCCACCCCTCCACCTCGTCACCCCTCCACCCCTCCATCTCTCCACCTCTCCACCCCTCCACCTCTCCACCCCTCCACCTCTCTCACCTCTCCACCCTCCACCTCTCCACCTCTCTCCACCTCTCCCACCCCTCCCTCTCCACCTCTCCACCTCTCCACCCCTCCACCCCTCCACCTCTCCACCCCTCCAGCTCGCCACCCCTCCACTCTCCACCTCTCCACCCCTCCACCTCTCCATCTCTCCACCTCTCCACCCCTCCACCTCTCCACCTCTCCACCTCTCCACCCTCCACCCCTCCACCTCTCCACCTCTCCACCCCTCCACCTCTCCACCCCTCCACCTCTCCACTCGCCACCCCTCCACCTCATCACCCCTCCACCCCTCCATCTCTCCACCTCTCCACCCCTCCACCCCTCCATCTCTCCACCTCTCACCCCTCCACCTCTCCACCCTCCACCTCGTCACCTCTCCACCCTTCCAGCCTCTCCACCCCTCCACCTCGTCACCCCCTCCACCCCTCCATCTCTCCACCCTCTCCACCCCTCCACTTCTCCACACCTCCACCCCTCCACCCCTCCATCTCTCCATCACTCCACCCCTCCACCTCTCCACCCCTGCATCTCTCCATCGCTCCACCCCTCCATCTCTCCATCTCTCATCTCTCTACCACTCCACCCTCCATCTCTCCTCCTCTCAAACCCTCCATCTCTCTATCTCTCCATCTCTCTACCACTCCACCCCTCCATCTCTCCTCCTCTCAAACCCTCCATCTCTCCATCGCTCCACCCCTCCATCTCTCCATCTCTCCATCTCTCTACCACTCCACCCCTCCATCTCTCCTCCTCTCAAACCCTCCACCTCTCCACCCCTCCATCTCTCCACCTTTCCACCCCTCCATCTCTCCACCTCTCCACCCCTCCACCCCTCCACCCCTCCACCTCGTCACCCCTCCATCTCTCCACCTTTCCACCCCTCCCCATCTCTCCACTCTCCACCCCTCCATCTCTCCACCTCTCACACGCCACCACTCTCCACACCTCCCACCCCTCCATCTCTCCATCACTCCACCCTCCACCTCTCCACCCCTGCATCTCTCATCACTTCCACCCCTCCATCTCTCCATCTCTCTACCACTCCACCCCTCCATCTTTCCTCCTCTCAAACCCTCCATCTCTCCATCACTCCGTCTCTCCACCCCTCCATGTACTCGTCTACCTCGGTAGACGGATTAGCTGTCAGGAAAGCCCAGGCCCAGACTCAGCATTAAAGGAGAAAGCCCTAATGGCAGGCTCAGACTCAGCATTAAAGGGGGTGAGCCCTGAGTGGCTGCCTGGCTGACTCATGCACAGTGGCATATAATGGATTCCAAGGGAAGCCAGGCTTCCCCCCAAAAACTAAAAATATACAAAATAAGGTATCTTTCATCTCTCTGTGTTTCATAAATGTCCTTTAAATTCGCAAGAGGCTGAATGTATCTCACCGGTAAAGCGTCTGAGCGAAACAGCACCTCTCTGCCTCTGTATGTGTAGCCCATCTATCTGATGCTGTCTAGTCAAAAAGAGTGTGACATTGTTGCTTCCCGTAGCATTGAATGCAATGGCCTCCCTTGATAATTTTTTAAATAAAATAATAGCCAATCAGTGTTGAGCTAAACTGAGTGAGCAGAAAAAAACTTGAATTGTTGCATGATCTCGTTGTTTCATTGACCTTCATTGGCCAACTAGCTAGCTAAAACCATCTCTTTCCTAAATTAGCCTTGGAGGGAGATAGGGATTTCAACTTGTGTATTTACTTAATTCTCCTACTGGCCAATGATTATAACCGCGATTCTGATCCAACCACAAATGAATACACTGTGCCCCCGGCCTGAGAGGATGGACGTTCAATGTGTAACTAGACGTAGTAGGCTAATGTTAACTAACTGGCCTGGCACATCGTTGCCCATGAAAGGTAGTTAGACTAGCAAGCAAGCATTTTAGCCAGGTAGCCTAGGACAACAAAAACTAAAAGCGTGTACTGTATGACAAAACCATAGACCTTTTAGGCAACATGAAAGAGGAGGATGGCATAGCAGCAGGAGGAGGAGCTGTAGCAGGAGGAGGAGCAGAAGCAGCAGGAGCAGTAGCAGCAGGAGCAGGAGCAGGAGGAGTAGCAGCAGGAGCAGTAGCAGGAGGAGGAGTAGGTTCAGTAATAGCAAGAGCAGGAGGAGTAGCAGCAGGAGCAGGGGGAGGATCAGTAGTAGCAGTAGAAGGAGGAGGAGCAGTAGCAGGAAGTGTAGCAGCAGGAGCAGTAGCAGGAGGAGGATTCAGTAGCAGGAAGTGTAGCAGCAGGATCAGTAGCAGGAGGAGGAGCAGTAGCAGGAGGAGGAGGAGGATCAGTAGCAGGAGGAGTAGCAGCAGTAGCAGGAGGAGAGGAGGATCAGTAGCAGGAGGAGTTGCAGCAGTAGCAGGAGGAGGAGGAGGATCAGTAGCAGGAGGAGTAGCAGCAGTAGCAGGAGGAGTATCAGTAGCAGGAGGAGGACAGTAGCAGGAGGAGGATCAGTAGCAGGAGGAGGAGAAGTAGCAGGAGCAGTAGCAGAGAGGAGGAGCAGTAGCAGAAGGAGGAGAAGTAGCAGAGGAGGAGCAGTAGCAGGAGAGGAGCAGTAGCAGAGGAGTAGCAGCAGTAGCAGGAGGAGAGGAGGACGATCAGTAGCAGGAGGAGTATCAGTAGCAGGAGGAGGAGCAGTAGCAGGAGGAGCAGTAGCAGGAGGAGCAGTAGCAGGAGGAGGATCAGTAGCAGGAGGAGCAGTAGCAGAGGAGGAGAAGTAGCAGGAGCAGTAGCAGGAGGAGGAGCAGTAGCAGAAGGAGGAAAAGTAGCAAGAGGAGGAGCAGTAGCAGGAGGAGGAGCAGTAGCAGGAGGAGCAGTAGCAGGAGGAGGAGCAGTAGCAGAAGGAGGAAAAGTAGCAAGAGGAGGAGCAGTAGCAGGAGGAGCAGTAGCAGGAGGAGGAGCAGTAGCAGAGGAGGAGAAGTAGCAGGAGCAGTAGCAGGAGGAGGATCAGTAGCAGGAGGAGGATCAGTAGTGTAACCGATGTGAAATGGCTAGCTAGTTAGCGGTGGTGCGCGCTAATAGCGTTTCAATCGGCGACGTCACTCGCTTTGAGACCTTGAAGTAGTGGTTCCCCTTGCTCTGCGGCTTTTGTGAGCGATGGGTAACGATGCTTCTGGGTGACCGTTGTCGATGTGTGCAGAGGTCCCTGGTTCGCGCCCAGGGCGAGGGGACAGACCAGAGTTATACTGTTACATTGATGCTGTTGACCCGGATCACTGGTTGCTGCGGAAAAGGAGGAGGTCGAAAGGGGGTGAGTGTAACCGATGTGAAATGGCTAGCTAGTTAGCGGTGGTGAGCGCTAATAGCGTTTCGATCGGTGACGTCACTGGCTTTGAGACCTTGAAGTAGTGGTTCCCCTTGCTCTGCAAGGGGCGCGGCTTTTGTGGAGCGATGGGTATTTCACATGCTTCGTGGGTGACTGTTGTTGATGTGTGCAGAGGGTCCCTGGTTCGCGCCCGGGGCGAGGGACGGACTAAAGTTATACTGTTACAGTAGCAGGAGGAGGAGAAGTAGCAGGAGGAGGAGCAGTAGCAGGAGGAACAGTAGCAGGAGGAGGAGGAGCAGTAGCAGGAGGAGGATCAGTAGCAGGACGAGGAGCAGTAGCAGGAGGAGGAAAGTAGCAGGAGGAGCAGGGAGGAGGAGAGCAGGAGGAGGAGGGTAGCAGGAGGAGGAGCAGTAGTAGGAGGAGGAGCAGTAGCAGGAGGAGGATCAGTAGCAGGAGGAGGAGGGGTAGCAGCAGGAGGAGCAGTAGCAGGAGGAGGAGAAGTAGCAGGAGGAGCAGTAGCAGGAGGAGGAGCAGTAGCAGGAGGAGGATCAGTAGCAGGAGGATCAGTAGCAGGAGCAGTAGCAGGAGGAGGAGCAGTAGCAGGTGGAGGAGCAGTAGCAGGAGGAGGATCAGTAGCAGGAGGAGGAGGGGTAGCAGGAGGAGGAGTGGTAGCAGGAGGAGCAGGAGGAGGAGAAGTAGCAGGAGGAGCAGTAGCAGAGGAACAGTAGCAGGAGGAGGAGGAGCAGTAGCAGGAGGAGGATCAGTAGCAGGAGGAGGATCAGTAGCAGGAGGAGGATCAGTAGCAGGAGGAGGATCAGTAGCAGGAGGAGGATCAGTAGCAGGAGGAGGAGAAGTAGCAGGAGGAGCAGGAGGAGGAGGGTAGCAGGAGGAGGAGCAGTAGGAGGAGGAGGAGCAGTAGCAGGAGTAGGATCAGTAGCAGGAGGAGGAGGGGTAGCAGCAGGAGGAGCAGTAGCAGGAGGAGGAGAAGTAGCAGGAGGAGCAGTAGCAGGAGGAGGATCAGTAGCAGGTGGAGGAGGGGTACAGGAGGAGGAGTGGTAGCAGGAGGAGCAGAGGAGGGAGAAGTAGCAGGAGGAGTAGCAGCAGTAGCAGGAGGAGGAGGAGGATCAGTAGCAGGAGGAGTAGCAGCAGGAGCAGTAGCAGGAGGAGGATCAGTAGCAGGAGGAGGAGGGGTAGCAGCAGGAGCAGTAGCAGCAGGAGGAGT
>NW_019942639.1:219289-235204 GCF_002910315.2 Salvelinus sp. IW2-2015
ATTCAATGTTTAATCATGAAGTATTTCTGTAATGATTGTGGCTTCTCTGCAAATCACCCTGGATGTTTGGAGGCAAAACATTTACCCTGGAACATAACAGCGCAATCGTAAACTCAGATTTTTGGATATAAATATTGCACTTTTATCTCGAGACTAGAAACATACATGTATTTGTGTAACATGAAGTCCTATGAGTGTCATCTGATGAAGATCATCAAAGGTTAGTGATTCATTTTATCTCTATTTCTGCTTTTTTTGACTCCTCTCTTTGGCTGGAAAAATGGCTGTGTTTTTCTGTGACTAGGTACTGCCCTAACATAATCAGATGGTGTGCTTTCGTCGTAAAGCCTTTGTCAAATCGGACACTGTGGTGGGATTAACAACAAGTTTATCTTTAAAATGGTGTAAAATACTTGTATGTTTGAGGAATTTTAATTATGAGATTTCTGTTGTTAGAATTTGGCGCCCTGCATTTTGACTGGCTGTTGTCAAGTCGATCCCGTTAACGGGATCTCAGCCGATCTCAGCCGTAAGAAGTTAACACTGCATGAATCCTCACTCCTACACACCATGACAGGGCCATGGGGCCATGTGGCTCTCTCTCTCTCTCCCTCTACCTATCCCTCAAATTTGTCTCACAATAAAATATAAATTTACTACATAAGACGGAGGCCAAAATACATACAGGAAATTTGAGCCAGAATAAGGGGCTTATACATGTATTGTAGTGTTTTAAAAATTCTACAACTACCTTAATTTTGCAGGACTCAAGTAAGAGTAGCTGCTGCCTTGGCAGGATCCATAATAAAAACAAATACAAATGAGGACACACATTGAAGAGATTTCAACACATTTCATCATTTTCTTTGTCTGGTATACTTGAGAGGACTGGGGTCACTGGGACAGGAGCGCTGAGTGATTCACTCTGGGGGTTGGTGTTAAATCTGTAGGTCCATGTCTCTTTTTCCCTTTACCCTACTACTCTATCTCTCTGGGGTTGGACAGCCACAGGTGGCTGTGTCGTCTTTTTAAGGATTGAGAGGAAAGAAATAAGAAGGGATTGAACCACAGTACCTGCTCCTGATGATTAAATGTGTCTTTAAGTCAATCAAAGAAGACAAAGAAGAATTTCCAAACTTTATGGACAATATTTTTTTAAATCTAGAATGGAGTATAATTTTCTAGTCCATCGTAATGTAGATTTGGCACTTATGTTGTTGTACTGTATAATTAAAGAGCCAAACGGTTAGCGGCTAACGTCGGCCACAGAGGTGATAATAATCAATACAGGGTGTTGGTAAAAACAGCCCATCAAATGAATTGACCCTCCCTGGCGTTTAAAAAATACATTTAGCCTCACTCATCTGAAAATCATTACACCATATAGCCAAGGTATATAGTACTGTGTGTTCCAGGTTATATCCAGGCTATTTCCAGGCTATCTATAGGCTATTTCCAGGCTATTTAAAAAAAAAAATATTCTGACAGTAAGATTGTAGCTGATCTGATGGAAAGTTAATAGCAATATGATGGAGGGAAGTAGCAATACCATTTTAAAGAGGTATAAGAGGTGGTTTTATTTCTCCCAGAAAATACAATTGTAATAACATTAAACATGTTGCTAATTTAATAACATCAGAGGGGTATGGGAGGTTTATAAGAAATGTTCATAGGATACAAAGCGATGGATAGCTAAATATCCATGTCAATCAATCAATCAAATGTATTATATAACATCAGCAGCTGTCATAAAATCCTTTACAGATACCCAATGCAGAGGCAGAATCACAGTGGCTAGAAAAACTCACTAGAAGGCAGGAGCCAAGGAAGAAACCTAAAGAGGAACCAGGATAAATAGCTATTTTTCTGCCTCTAATTGACCGTACACTGAAAAGGGATGTGTGGCTTCCCTGAAACTACAGGTGACTTCCCAGATTTCTATCAGACATATCAGAGTGCTAAAACACTACAGGAACATCCTAGTTCACTCAACAAACCTTTAAACACCTTTTAGCCAAGCCTTCTCTCTCGCTTTCAAAGGAGGAAATGTTTAAATACAATATTCGCCAGTTCTTATTTGACATGTTCCCTGTATTGAACAACACGGCTGAAAATAATTCAGTGGTATAACTGTTGTACCAGTGCAGTGGAACTACATGTTCTATTCAGGAATTGTACTACTATCCTTTGCAAAGAATGACATGTATGATAATTCCAAATACCATTCAAGCTCTAGGCTACACCGATGTAAAGCAAACGAAAACTGCGCAAACATACAGTACCGATAAATCACACACACAGTGACACACACACACAATGCCAACCCCAGATCCCAATGAAAGACGTTCCCTCTGTTGAAGGAGCAGTACCTTCCCTTGGTGCTCACACAGAGTCTCATTGTGAATCGCTGGTGCTGGTGATGATGACACAGAAATCCTGCCTGCTGCCTCCACTCCTTGCTGTATGTGTGAGGGGAGCGGTGCTGAGTCTGTATGTGTATGTATGTGTGTGTGCTGGGGCTGCTGGTGAAAGCCCTTCCGTGTGATCGAGGGCTGGCTTACCCAGGTTTGATAAGCTTGGAGAAACCCCCAGTAGCAGAGGAGAGGTGGAGAGAGGGAGAAGAGAGAGAGAGATAGAGAAAGAGCAAGAGAGAGAGAGAAAGACAGAGCGAGAGAGAGAGAGAGCGAGAGAGCGAGAGAGCGAGAGAGAGAGAGAGAGAGAGAGAGAGAGAGAGAGAGAGAGGACTGGGCAGGCAGGGAAAGAGGCACAACAAGCTCTCACAGTCTCACTTCAGAATCTATGTTTCTCAAACGTCAAATTTTGACATTTTTAAGGTTACATTTAGACATTAACTGAGAATTTTTAAGGTTAGGGTTAAGTTTAGGCATTAACTCTGCAATTTTAAGGTTAGGCATTAACTCCGAATGGTTAAGGTAAGGGTTAAGGTTTGGGATAACAATCCAAAACAACTTTCTATCGCTAGATTCAAACATGCGGCAGATCCTTACGCCCATCCGCCATCCCCGTCCACAACACCCTAGCAAAACCCAAACCTACTTGAAGGTAACAGCTCTCACTGTTGTCCCTAGTGGCCGGTTTCCACGTCATCTCCCGACGTCCTCAGACATGGCTGGACATCTAATACTGACTTGTATCACGGGTGACCTGGCTGAGGAGGCAGGTAGGGAATAATGGAGAGAGAATGTCATCTTACCTTATGGTATTCTTCTCATCAGGAACCTAAAAGAAAATCACAGGAGATTAGAGGA
The DNA here is from genome assembly GCF_002910315.2 of Salvelinus sp. IW2-2015. Lineage (NCBI taxonomy): Eukaryota > Metazoa > Chordata > Actinopteri > Salmoniformes > Salmonidae > Salvelinus > Salvelinus sp. IW2-2015. The sequence continues at coordinate 222,559 of NW_019942639.1, forward strand.
ACAGACGAGACACAAACACTCACTCACACATTTCACTTAACACTCTGTTTCCATCTATGCTCTCTCTCTCACTCTCTCTTTTATTTTTCAAAAATCTCCCTCTCCCTGCCTCTTTCCCTCCATTTCTCTCCCTCTCCTTCTTGCTATCTCTCATGCAGATTGCCCGTCAGGCTACAGAGTCTGTGTACATCTGTAAAGCGAACAATCCTGTCATATTAAGAGAGGGAGAGAGAAAGAGAGAGAGAGGGAGAGCAGAAACCTCCATTGCAGCCAGACTGAAGATACATAGCAACTGCACCCCCCCCCCCCATGAGATATGCTGGCAGTGACTCTGTATATGTATTGAGCTGAAGAGAAAAAAGAGCGAGAACAAAGAGAGAGGGGGGAGAGGGGAACAGGTGGCACCATCTGTTGAGTTTCATATTATGTCACTAGGTGGTGGGGAGGAATGAGAGTCTCACCAGGCGGTGGGGAGGAATGACACTCTCACCAGGCGGTGGGGAGGATTGAGACTCTCACCAGATGGTGGGGAGGAATGAGACTCTCACCAGGCGGTGGGGAGGAATGAGACTCTCACCAGGCGGTGGGGAGGACTGAGACTCTCACCAGACGGTGGGGAGGAATGAGACTCTCACCAGGCGGTGGGGAGGAATGAGACTCTCACCAGATGGTGGGGAGGAATGAGACTCTCACCAGGCGGTGGGGAGGAATGAGACTCTCACCAGGCGGTGGGGAGGAATGAGACTTACCACCAGACGGTGGGGAGGAATGAGACTCTCACCAGGCGGTAGGGAGGAAATGAGACTCTCACCAGGCGGTAGGGAGGAATGAGAGTCACCAGACGGTGGGGAGGAATGAAGACTCTCACCAGGCGGTGGGAGGATTGAGACTCTCACCAGATGGTGGGAGGGAATGAGACTCTCGCCAGGCGGTGGGGAGGAATGAGAGTCTCACCAGGGGTATGGGAGGAATGAGACTCTCACCAGATGGTGTGGGAGGAATGAGACTCTCACCAGAGGTGGAAGGAATGAGAACACTCACCAGGCGGTGGGGAAGGAAATGAGACTCTCACCAGGCGTGGGGAGGAATGAGACTCTCACCAGGAGGTGGGGAGGAAGAGAATCTCACCAGGAGGTGGGGAGAATGAGAATCTCACCAGGAGGTGGGGAGGAATGAGACTCTCACCAGGACGTGGGAGGAAGAGAATCTCACCAGGAGGTGGGGAGGAATGAGACTCTCACCAGGAGGTGGGGGAATGAGACTCTCACCAGGAGGTGGGAGGAATGAGACTCTCACCAGGCGGTGGGGAGGAATGAGACTCTCACCAGGCGGTGGGGAGGTTGAGACTCTCACCGATGGTGGGGAGGAATGAGACTCTCACCGGCAGTGGGGAGGAATGAGACTCTCACCAGGCGGTGGGGAGGACTGAGACTCTCACCAGATGGTGGGGAGGAATGAGACTCTCACCAGGCAGGGTGGGGAGGAATTAGACTCTCACCAGGCGGTGGGAGGAATTAGACTCCACCAGGCGGTGCGGAGGAATGAGACTCTCACCAGGCGTAGGGAGGAAATGAGACTCTCACAAGGCGGTGGGGAGGAATGAGACTCTCACCAGGCGGTGGGGAGGAATGACACTCTCACCAGGCGGTGGGGAGGACTGACACTCTCACCAGGCGGTAGGAAGGAATGAAGACTCTCACCAGGCGGTGGGAGGAATGAGACTCTCACCAGACGGTGGGGAGGAATGAGACTCTCACCAGGCGGTAGGGAGGAATGAGACTCTCACCAGGCGGTAGGGAGGAATGAGAGTCTCACCAGGCGGTGGGGAGGAATAGATCTCACCAGGCGGTGGGGAGGATGAGACTCTCACCAGATGGTGGGGAGGAATGAGACTCTCACCAGGCGTGGGGAGGAATGAGACTCTCACCAGTGGTGGGGAGGACTGAAAACTCTCACCAGATGTGGGAGGAATGAGACTCTCACCAGGCGGTGGGGGAAATGTAGGACTCTCACCAGGCGGTGGGGAGGAATGAGGACTCTCACCAATGGTGGGGAGGAATGACAGTCTCACCGGAGGTGGGGAGGAAAGAGAATCTCACCAGGAGGTGGGGGAATGAGAATCTCACCAGGAGTGGGGATGAATATGGACTCTCACCAGGAGGTGGGGGAAAAGAGAATCTTCACCAGGAGGTGGGAGGGAATGAGATCTCACCAGGCGGTGGGGAGGAATGAGACTCTCACCAGAATGGTGGGAAGGAATGAGAGCTCACCAGGCGGTTGGGAGGAATGAGACTCTCACCAGGCGGTGGGGAGGAATGAGACTCTCACCAGGAGGTGGGGAGGAAAGAGAATCCTACCAGGAGGTGGGGAGGAATGAGAATCTCACACAGGAGGTGGGGAGGAATGAGACTCTCACCAGGAGGTGGGAGGAAAGAGAATCTCACCAGGAGGTGGGGAGGAATGAGACTCTCACCAGGAGGTGGGAGGAATGAGACTCTCACCAGGAGGTGGGGAGGAATGGACTCTCACCAGGCGGTGGGGGGAATGAGACTCTCACCAGAGTGGGGAAGGGAAAGAGAATCTCACCAGGCGGTGGGAGGAATGAGACTCTTCACCAGGAGAGTGTCGGGAGGAAAGAGAAGACTCTACCAGGCGTGGTGGATGAACTTATCCTCACCAGGCGGTGGGGAGGAATGAGACTCTCACCAGGAGGTGGGGAGGAAAGAGAATCTCACCAGGCGGTGGGTAGGAATGACAGTCTCACCAGGCGGTGTAATAAATATAATGAATAATAATAATATAAAATAGTGATAATAAAAACAGCATTTATAAAAATAGATAAATAATAGAAATAACAAAAAGATAATGGTAACTGTGAATAGTAATAGGAACATATAATAAATAATAGGGACAACAAAAGGCTAAACATGGAAAATGAACATGCTACTATTATTAACACTAATACTACAACCATCCCTACTACTACCATTAACAAAAGTAGAATTTCTACCTCTAATATCGCTACCTACCACTTATTAAAACTATAACTAACTTATCACTAAGTGTCATCATCACCATTACATCAGTACTACATCTACCATCATCATTACTACTACTAATACCACCACCACCACCACCATAGTTGTCCTGTTGGAAGGTGAACCTTTGCCACAGTCTGCGGTCCTGAGCGCTCTGGAGCAGGTTTTCATCAAGGATCTCTCTGTACTTTGCTCCATTCATCTTTCCCTCGATCCTGACAAGTCTCCCAGTCCCTGCCGCTGAAAAACATCCACACAGCATGATGCTGCCACCACCATGCTTCACCGTAGGGATGGTGCCAGGTTTCCTCCAGACATGATGCTTGGCATCAATGTTGGTTTCATCAGACCAGAGAATCTTGTTTCTCATGGTCTGAGAGTCCTTTTGGGGCCTTTTGGCAAACTCCAAGCGGGCTGTCATGTGCCTTTTACTGAGGAGTGGCTTCCGTTTGGCCACTCTACCATAAAGGCCTGATTGGAGGAGTGCTGAAGAGATGGTTGTCCTTCTGGAAGGTTCTCCCATCTCCACTGAGGAACTCGGGAGATCTTTCTGAGTAACCATCGTGTTCTTGGTCACCTTCCTGACCAAGTCCCTTCCCGATTTCTCAGTTAGACCTGGTGGGGAAAAGGGACTTGGTTTGGCCTCTTGGTGGTTCCAAACTTCTTCCATTTAAGAATGATGAAGGCCACTGTGTTCTTGGGTACCTTCCATTCTGCAGTAACGTTTTGGTACACTTCCCTAGATTTGTGCCTCGACATATTTTTTAATAAATTAGCAAACATTTCTAAAAACCTGTTTTGAATTGTCGTTATGGGGTAATGTGTGTAGGTTGAAACCTGTTTTGCATTGTCGTTATGGGGTAATGTGTGTAGGTTGATGAGGATTTTTTTTCTTTATCCATTTTAGAATAAGGCTGTAACGTAACAAAATGTGGAAAAAGTCAAGGGGTCTGAATACTTTCCGAATAAACTGTTTATATTTGGCTGCAAGAGGAGCCATTGCTCCTTCGCCCATGAGTATTTTTGGTTTTTCCTCTGGGTTTAATAAGATAACATTTTGAATACATTTGGTAATTTCTGCTAATAAAGAATCTCTTGGTGAGGAATATTTATCACAGTAAAGGAGAAAGTGTATCTCTGTTTTTACATCCCCTGTCATGCAGTGACCACATATACACTCCTCTTTGGGTAGCCATGTCTTTTTATGTCTGTCAGTTTCTATTGCCAATTGGTGGTCACTCATCCTGAACTTGGTAAGGATCTGTCTCTGTTTCATATCTCTAACAGAGTAGAGATAATTGGCCAGTTCATATTCTCTGTTTAGGGTCAGATAGCAATTTAGTCGGCTTTGAGATTTTGTTTTGCTTTTCCAGTATAGTAAACATGTTTATGTTTTGTTTATTTTGATTAATTATTTTAAAGCAGTGCTGGTGTCAGCTTGGTTGGATAGGTCCAACACCAGCTGACTGAGAGGGCTTGTTTCTTGGCTCAGCTGTTAGATTTGAAGTGCTCTAAATTGGAGACTTGAATTTGAACTCTCTCTCTCCCATCTCTCTCTCTCTTTCTCTCTCTCTCTCTCTCATACTTGATGTATCAGGTCAGATTAGGCCTAGGAATCATGGAATTCTCATCTTCATTCAGATTTAGAGTGCTGTGCTAACTAAGTGGCAGGAACACTTTAGGTTTGAGTTATCTCATGAATATTAGTAGAACCTCATTGTCTATTGTTTTCAATGGGGGAAAACACTGTTTAATTAATATACCATGTAAGAAAAAACATGATGCATTCATTGAAAGATATTGTATCGTTTGTGTGTGTGTGTGTGTGTGTGTGTGCACTTCTGTAATTAAATATATGTTTTAATATACAGTACCATTCAAAAGTGTGGACACACCTAGATTTTATTTATTTATTTTTCCTATTTTTCCTATTTTCTACATTGTAGAATAATAGTGAAGACATCAACACTATGAAATAACACATATGGAATCATGTAGTAACCAAAAAAGTGTTAAACAATTCAAAATATACTTTATATTCTTCAAATTAGCAACCCTTTGTCTTGATGACAGCTTTGCACACTCTTAGCATTCTCTCAACCAGCTTCATGTGGAAGGCTTTTCCAACAGTCTTGAAGGAGTTCCCACATATGCTGAGCACTTGTTGGCTGCTTTTGCTTCACTCTGCGGTCCAATTCATCCAAAACCATCTCAATTGGGTTGAGGATGGGTGATTGAGGAGGCCAGGTCATCTGATGCAGCATTCCATCACTCTCCTTCTTGGTCAAATAGTCCTTACACAGCCTGGAGGTGTGTTTTTGGTCATTGTCCTGTTGATAGTCCCACTAAGCGCAAACCAAATGGGATGGCGTATCGCTGCAGAATGCTGTGGTAGCCATGCTGGTTAAGTGTGCCTTGAATTCTAAATAAAACAAATACAGTGTCATCAGCAAAGCACTCCCACACCATCACACCTCCTCCTCCATGCTTCATGGTGAGATCCACACATGCGGAGATCATCCATTCACCTAGTCTCCGTTCATCTAGACATGGTGGTTGGAACCAAAAATACAGCATTTGGACTCATCAGACCAAATGACAGATTTCCACCTGTCTAAAAGACCATTGCTTGTGTTTCTGGGCCCAAGCATGTCCCTTCTTTTTATTGGTTTCCTTTAGTAGTGGTTTCTTGGCAGCAATTTGACCATGAAGGCCTGATTCACGCATTCTCCTCTGAACAGTTGATGTTGAGATGAACTCTGTGAACTATTTATTTGGGCTGCAATCTGAGCTAAAGATAACTCTAATGAACGTATCCTCTGCAGCAGAGGTAACTCTGGGTCTTCCTTTCATGTGGCGGTCCTCATGAGAGCAAGTTTCATCATAGCGTTTGATGATTCTTGTGACTGCACTTGAAGAAAGTTCTTGAAATTCTCCGGATTGACTGACCTTCATGTCTTAAAGTAATGATGGACTGTTGTTCCACTTTGCTTATTTGAGCTGTTCTTGCCATAATATTTGGTATGTTACCAAATATGGCTATCTTTTGTATACCCCCCTACCTTGTCACAACACAACTGATTGGCTAAAACACATTAAGAAGGAAAGAAATTCCACAAAGTAACTTGAAATTAATTAAAATGCATTCCAGGTGACTACCTCATGAAGCTGGTTGAGAAAATGCCAAGAGTGTGAAAAGCTGTCATCATGGTGGGGGTGGCTACTTTGAAGAATCTCAAATATAAAATAAATTTGGATTTGGTTACTTCATGATTTCGTATGTGTTATTTCATAGTTTTTATTTCTTTACTATTATTCTAAAATGTAGGAAAAAAATTAAAATAAAGAAAAACCCTGGAATAAGTAGGTGTGTCCAAACTTTGACTGGTACTGTAAAATATATTTATTTTGCTGCGCAGTCAAACAAACAAATAATGCCGTAAAAGAAACATAGTTAATGAGTTCAATTGTTATTTGACAGGAAGTGGTATGAGAGCAGAAGGCTCATGATGGCACTGCTCTCAGCTAGCACCATGCTGTAGATGGAATCCTGTGAAATACTACTGAGAGAGAAATCAACTTTACAGATACACACACACACGCGCGCGCACGCTTGTGTAACTACGTGTATGTACGAGCACACATGAACGTGCGCACACATCCATACACATACCCACACACTCACCACTGTCACATTCCCACCATACACACAAACACCACTTCAAACACTCAACACACACACACACACACACACACAACACACACACACACACACACACACTGGACACTGAACAAAATCACAAAAACAAGCTCACATACACGCTTGTCTCTCAGCCCCCTCACCGCCCACCTTTTTTCAAGCAGTTGCTAAGGTGACGGCAAAGACTGAATTTTAATCAGACAATAAATTAAGGCAATGTTATTTTCTCTTTCATTACTGAATGTCTGTGATACCTATGGTGAGATGATGTCTCAGCCTTAAAGGGGCAACCTGCAGTTGCTACATCCATGTTTGGACTTATTAAATTAACGATCTGGAACCATTTATTCTTGAAGAAAATAACTTATGAATGCCTCATTAGCTGTGTTCAACTGTCATACCCTATCAGAACCCAGAATATAAGCTTGTTTTAGTCCAATGTTTGTAAACAAAGTAAATGTATACAAGCACTATATAGCCTCAAAACATGGTTGAAACTATCATTTTTATGTAATGGATGGTCAGTCCCTGCACACATAGCTCTGTCTATGAATTTTAGAGTGGTTACATTTCTCCAGCCCATGTTTTTTACCGAAACAACCTACCGAAACACGCTTTGTTATTGTTTCAACAGCTGATTGCCGCTTTAAAGGCAAATGTCATATGATCCTTACTGCATAAATGCAGAATAAGATATTTCATATTTCCCTTGTTGCCAATTAAACCCATGATAACACTGAAATTCTGAATTATAAAGCACCTAGCAACAGCAGCAATATCTGTTGTACTCTTTCATGGACAGATGCGTGTAACATAAATAGTAGTAGTAGCATAATAGTAGTATGATGACTTTTCGTCACTGATCGATCATTCAGACAAATCACAATTTTTCAGGTGTTCTGTAAAGGACAAACCCCACTACACTTGAGACCTTCCAATTTTGGAAGGGCAAAGGTCGTTTGGCCCATGGACTGGCCCGAAACTGGCTGAGACTTTATGTTTACGGAGTGGAGACTTCGCTAATCTTGTTAGTATATTTTCTAACATGTCTCCCCCAGAACCTAATCAAGCATCCGACGCAATTACTTCAAGATTCTAGTTCTGGGTGTTCGAGATTATACCTGTTGGATAACAGATATGCACATACTTATGTCTAATGTTATAATACTGTCTTATTATGAATGTGTAACAATTGAGAGTGTCATAAACAGGACACAGACTTAACAATGGGCCACTCTGAGTGGATACACAACTCATAGCCAAAAGGCTAACAATCACAAGAGAGAAAATGCATTATCGTTAATTTGCTAATATTGATAACTCTCCGGAAAGGGGTTAGCAGCATGGGGTGGAAGCTGCAAATGCATGACATTCCATGTTGTTTTAGTGATTGGCTAAACTTTTTGGTTTATTGTGTATAATATATATATATATAGATATGCATAAGTTCTAGTGATTTAATTCGTAATTAGATTTAGTATCAAAGAAGCTTTGAGGAGACCACTGTGTTGTGTTGTTGGAGTAAATATCAGCCGGTTTAAATTAGTTCTGTGAGTGTTTACAAAGCCATTCCTTCCTACATTAGCCTACATGCTGAGAGTAATAATAATAACAATACAAATAATACTAATAGTAAAAATAATAACAATTATATTAATAATAAAAATAATAGTAACAGTAATAGTAATAAAAATAGTAATAATAATAGTAACAATAATAATAATAGTAACAATAATAATAATAGTAACAATAATACACATAATAGTAATAATAATATTAATAATAATAATAATAGTAACAATAATAATAACTGTAATACCAACAGTAATAATAATAGTAACAATAATAATAATAGTAACAATAATAATAATAGTAACAATAATAATAATAGTAACAATAATACACATAATAGTAATAATAATAGTATTAATAATAATAACAATTGTAATAATAATAATACTAGTAATAATAACATTTGTAATAATGAAAATAATAGTAATAATAAAAATTGGAATAATAATAATAATTATAACATTAATAATAGTAATAATAATAGTAATAACAATAATAATAGCAATAATATTAGTAATAATAACAATAATGTAAATATTCATACAAATATTAATAATAATAATAATAATAGTAATAATAAAGAAGTATAGTACAACATAATAGTAATAATAAAAATAACAATACAAATAATAATAATAATAATAATAATAATGCAAATAATAATAATAATAAAAGTATTAATAATAGTAATAACAATAATTATTATAATAGTAATAATAATAAATATAATAATAGTAATAATACGAGTCTTAATAATAGTACTAATAATAATAATATCACTAATAATAATTATGATAATGGTAATAATTATAATTGTAATAATAGTAATACTACAAATAACAGTATTAATAATATCATCATTAATAATAATAACAATAATAATAGTAATACGAATAATTATAATAATAGTAATAATACTAATTATAATAATAGTAATAACAATAGTATTAATACTAGTAATAATAATAATAATAGTACGAATAATAATTATAATAATGGTAATAATAATAATATGCCATTTAGCAGAAGCTTTTATCTAAAGCGACTTACAATCATGGGTGCATATACTTTCATATGTATGTTTCCAGCGGGAATCAAACCCACAATTCTGTCCCTGCAAGTGCCATGCTCTACCAACTGAGTCACAAATGATAGTCGCCATACATAGGGATGTTATTAGCGAATTTGTAAGTGACTAGATGGTTCTATGGTTCAATAGTTTATGTAATTAGTAAGTGACTAGATGATTCTATGGTTTACTAGATTGTGTAATTAGTAAGTGACTAGATGATTCTATGGTTTAGTAGAATGTGTAATTAGTAAGTGACTAGATGATTCTATGGTTTAGTAGATTGTGTAATTAGTAAGTGACTAGATGATTCTATGGTTCAGTAGTTTGTGTAAAAGAGAGAGAGTAGCATCAATTTCGGTATCAAGCAATTTAAGAAGTACACATAATTTGATTTTTTGTTATCATGATGTTGCCTAATTTTCTAGTATTTGGTATATTTTATATTTTTGTTATTTTTTATTTTACGCGTTATTGTTAGCCAGGTAGTTGAACATGTGAACAATTATTATTATAGACAGATTGTAGGGTAACCATGGAGGATAATTACTAGTTTACAGGGGAGAGGAGGGGGAGTAAATGTAATTAGGACATTTGGAATAATTGAAAATAATCAGATAAATTTGATATAAAAACTGGGGGAATATTAAATTAGATGATGTCATATAATATGGATGGTTGACGATTGGTTAGTAGTGTGTCGTTAAGCTTTGCATGATATATAATGTAGCACATATTATTGTGTGAAGATTAATTAGCAGTATTCGAAATCATTTGGCTTAATATAGTAGTCATACAATATTAATAATGACATAATAATAATAGTCAATTAGATACCAACCATGTATGTGATTGTTGTGTATGAACATGATGTATTTGTTGAAAGTTTAATTGAAAAGAACTGTATAAATGATATCACATAATCAACACTCAATTAATTATATAAATTAGAGATTACATCAAATTGTTCGCTGAGATCAATCTACACTTGCATCTTAGTTATTATAGAAGACACGACATATTTGAATAATGCGAATGTAGTGATATCATATCTTAATTGAATATAGTATGTTATAAATGATTATGTAAATGGTGGATAATCATGCTGTTTTTTTAATGAGTAATATAAATACGAGTCTTAGTAATTAGGGTGTTAAATTATATACATTATCACAGTAATAATCAACATCAATGTATGTAATTATGGATCTAGATGTTGATCAATGATATTAAATACAGTGTCTGTTGGTCTGAGTGTACACATAATTCGATGACTCAGACACTAAATATAAGCGGTATATTGAAGAGGTGGTTCGCAAATTTGATTCTAATGTAAGTGAAATGTGCAACTAAATAATAAATCGAAGCTAACATGTATCTGGAACTCAAATAATAGCATGACACTATGGTGAAGTGCAGTAAGTACTAAATATAATACTGGCCTAAAGAGTCTAATCTCTGAAGTTAATCTCTAAACAATAGTATGCTCAATAACTATTAAAAAGTCAATCATGATTTAAAGTACTATAAGTAGGAGGCTCGAATAGATAGATTATATACGAACTAATACAATTCGCGTAATTACATCACATAATACTGTTCATGCTCTACTTATGTAGTAGATAGGCTTTTACAGTCATAAAAGAGTTGATCTATAACTTATCATAGTGAGTAGCTAATATGCTGGGTCTACTGTCATTTCACGCGCACGAGGTGACGCTAATAGATTTCACATGCGGGAATTGCGATAGGTACCACCATTGTCCTGTTATCATGTGTGGCTAGAGTGCGCTGCATGAGACTCTAACTGTTAGTCTCAAGGTCAGAGTCATCTGGAATAGATGGCTTCCGCACAAAGAGACATAGGGATTTGTTTTATCCAGCGAATCTCTCTCGTATTGGCGTTTGGACAAGATGGTTCTATAGTATGGTTCATAGTAGATTTTATTCTATTTATGTAGATGATATTATGGTACAGAAATAGACTTTTTGATCATGATTTCTATCGCGATATATAATTTAATAAGATAGTATAGTAGTGTGGAATTAGTAAGGGAAGAGCTGAACTATAGATGAATTCAGTACTGCTGCGATTTTAAGTATAGAATATTAGTGTATTATGTAAGTGACTAGATGATTACTACATCATTTGGTTCTTAAGTAGTATTAGTTTGTCGTAATTTATGGTATTAGTTATGCTTTATAGATCGCATATCAATTGGTTCAGTAAGTTTGTGTAATAGTAAGTGACTAGATGTTCTATGGTTTAGTAGATTGTGTAATTAGTAAGGTGACTAGATGATTCTATGGTTCAGTAGTTTGGGTGTGTACTTAGTAAAGTGACTATGATGATCTAATGGTTTCAGTAGATTGTGTAATTAGTAAAGTGACTAGTGATTCTATGGTTTAGTAGATTGTGTATTTAGTAAGTGACTAGATGATTCTATGGTTTAGTAGAGTCTGGTTGTAATTAGTAAGTGACTAAGAGTTCTAATGGTTCAACAGTTTATGTAATTAGTAAGTGACTAGATGATTCTATGGTTTCAGTAGTTTGTGTAATTAGTAAGTGACTAGATGATTCTATGGTTTAGTAGATTGTGTAATTAGTAAGTGACTAGATGATTCTCTGGTTTAGTAGATTGTGTAATTAGTAAGTTGACTAGATGATTCTATGGTTTAGTAGTTTTGTGTGATTAATCTGGCTAGTGCTATCCATAATAAACGCACAATATAATTGTAATATCACAGGCATAATGCCCATAGGGGACACACGGGGCACGTGTCCAGTCAGATTTGTCCAGTTAAAAATACAAATGGAATATATATATTTTTTTCTCTGTAAAACTACTAACCACAGCGAATTCTTTTTTAGGTTGGCTTTCGCTAGCCCAGATAGGTTCCCAATCTCCCAACCTCATAATTTAGGGCGCAGTGGTCTAAGGCACTGCATCTCAGTGATAGAGGCATTCACTACAGACCTGGTTCGATTCCAGGCTGAATCACAACCGGCTGTGATTGGGATTCTTATAGGGTGGGCAGAATTGATCCAGCATCGGCCGGGTAGGCCGTCATCATAAATAAGTATTTGTTTCTTAACTACTTGCCTAGTTAATAAAGATGAAATAACTAGCTACCATTTCAGGCTGTCAGTCAAGATAGAGTAGCTAGCTTATCTCAGTTGGCAAGGTTGCTAGACTTTAAAAAAAGTAAGCAATAATGAAATGTACTGAGTAAGACTGCACTTCCTTTTATGTCTTTCACCAGATG
>NW_019942639.1:237571-261759 GCF_002910315.2 Salvelinus sp. IW2-2015
TTAGTTAAAGGAAGATGATTCTATGGTTTTAGTAGATGATGTTAATTTAGTAAAAGTGACTAGATGATTCTATGTTAAGTAGTTTTGTAATATGTAATGACATAGATGATGTCTATTGGTTTAGTAGATTGTGTAATTAGTAAGTGACTAGATGGTTCTAATGGTTCCAAGTTTTGTAATTAGTAAGTGACTAGATGATTCTATGGTTCAGTAGTTTGTTTGTAATTAGTAAGTGACACTAGATGATTCTATGGTTTAAGTAGATTGTGAATTAGTAGTGACTAGATGATTCTATGGTTTAGTAGATTGTGTAATTAGTAAGTGACTAGATGATTCTATGGTTTAGTAGTTTTGTGTGATTAATCTGGCTAGTGCTATCCATAATAAAACGCACAATATAATTGTAATTTCACAGGCATAATGCCCATAGGGGACACAGGGGCACGTGTCCTAGTCAGATTTGTCCAGTTAAAAAATACAAATGGAATATATATATTTTTTTCTCTGTAAAACTACTAACCACAAGCAATTTTTTTAGGTTGGCTTTCGCTAGCCCAGATAGGTTCCCAATCTCCCAACCTCATAATTTAGGGCGCAGTGGTCTAAGGCACTGCATCTCAGTGATAGAGGCATTCACTACAGACCTGGTTCGATTCCAGGCTGAATCACAACCGGCTGTGATTGGGATTCTTATAGGGTGGCGCAGAATTGATCCAGCATCGGCCGGGGTAGGCCGTCATCATAAATAAGTATTTGTTTTAACTGACTTGCCTAGTTAAATAAAGATGAATAACTAGTCCATTTCAGGCTGTCAGTCAAGATAGAGTAGCTAGCTTATCTCAGTTGGCAAGGTTGCTAGACTTTAAAAAAAGTAAGCAATAATTGAAAGATGTACTGAGTAAGGACCAGCTGCGTGGGCCGTCAGGGCCTCGCAGAGGCCCTTCTCTGCTGGCCTAACCTCACCCTAAACAATTCATACAGAAGTAGCGTCATTAGAATATATGAGATAAAGCTACTGTATTATAAATGAGTAGTAAATATACTTTTCCCTACAAATGATGTATTCAAATTATTCCCCAGAGTGAAGGAGTCTCATTACTTTCATCTTCATAGCTTTCTCTTGGTTCACTGCTTCACGCCCCAGGTGAGATTTGGAGGGCGGTCTTTTGTATAGATCTTTCTCATCAGCACTCTTATCTTATTCCAAGCCATCCTCGATACTCTCTCTCTTTTTGCAGAGATGCATAGAAGCAAATGTAGTTTCTTTAAAAAAATCACCATCAGTCAGGAGGATACAGACAGCTCAAGAGGTATGCTTAGATATGCAAAAAAATAGACCGATTTTTTTTACATAGAATTAAGGATATTGATTATGGCTCTAGATTGCAGGAACAAGCTGTTTCAGGTGTTTGAACAAGGCAAAATTCTCCACCTTAGCCCCACCCCCGGACCACCCCCCCAGCCATCCTCACGTACTTTGTGCCCCCTCAGATTTTTTGGGGTGCATGACGCCCGTGTCTAATACAATTGGTTCGTAGCCGTCCATGGTTAACGTGGCAAAAGCTTCTAATAGCATGAGACACACATCGTCATGCTCAGTTATCTTTGGTGATAGATATCATTACTCTCATTTCCCATTGCCGTTAATCAGTGTAATAGAAACATGTATAGTCCATCAATGAAAAACAGTAGATTAATCACGCATATTTTAGCATTCGTTTCAGTATATTCATAACTTTTGCCAGTGCATGTCATATAAAATGTTAGCCTTTATTCGCTTCAGACATTATTTAGTTGAAGACAATCTGATATTATTGGGGCATCAGGCTTTTTGAAAATGAGTTTATGGCTTTTTGTAATGACACACCTTGTGCTACGCACTATTGCGCAATCACTGTAATGTACTGAGCATGCTCAGTAGACATACGGGATGTGTATAAAGAAATGGCACACCACAACGGGGTATAACATTATGATGTGTCACTCACCATGTTGATCCCTCTGGGGAGAGAGTTAGAGCAGTTGGGATATCTCATCACCAATCCCTCATCCCACAACACTGGACTGGGATTTCTACACCTTCCCAATGTGTCCTGACGGAATTCTGGAGGAGGTGCTATTCCTCCCACACCCATTCTCCTCTCCCTCTCCAGCGTTGACAACGTTTTTTCCTTCTTGATCTTAATGTCCTTCAGCTCATCCTCCCTACGGACGCTATCAATGTCCGTCTCCAGGTAGGTTTTCTCCACGGGCGTCTCAATGAGACCTTGCTTTTCCTGCCTCCTCTCGCCAGGCCGGGTGCTCCGCTGCTGGGTTACCGAGCATGGTGGACTGCTGCTCCACTGGCACTCCACTTGGATCACATCTCTGGACTCTGTGGTGGTGCTGAGGCTGGTTCTGGGGCTGAGGGAGCTGGATCTCTGGGGAGGAGGGGGCGGCGGTAGTTTCCTAAAAGCCTCCAGGTTGCCTGGGACCAGCACTCTTCCGCTCACGTCGTCCAGGAACTGTGAGAACTTAAGTTTGGCTTCGAACTTTTGCTCCAGCCAACAGTAACACACTGACGTGTTGATCGTGTTACAACTGCTGCTAATGCTGGTGGCTGTTGTGGTGCACTGGCTACTGGAGGTCAGGCTGTGCACAGAACCAGCCCTCCTCCCCCTCCCTCTCCCCAGCCATGCTCCCCCTCCCAGTGCTGCCTGTGCTGCCCCCTCATGTAGCCCCACGAGGCAGTATGCCCCTCCCTGGAGTCTGTCTGCACAAGTTCTGCCGTGAGGCCCTCTGGCTGAGCTGGGGCTGCTGAGTCTGGCCTGCAAGGTCTCCTGGCTGTGATTACTGATGGAGCTGTGGAGCAGGCAGGTGGACCCAGAGCTCCAGCTGTCTATGCTGTCGTAAGCCTCACTGCTGCTGCTGATCCGGCTGCTGCTGTTCTGAGCACTGCTAGGGTTGGGGCTGGATGTCAGGCTGCATGGGGAGGACCTGCTGGAAGAGGAGGCTGAAACATCAGATTCCTCCAAACAGAAATGCATGAATGTAGGGCAGGAGCCAGAGGTGGTGGAGGAGGCCCAGAAGCCTGGGGATGGCCTGCCCAGCCCCCTGGGAGAGCAGGGTGTCCCTGTCCGGTCAGTCAGCTTGGAGCTCCTCTGCATGGTAGCTACTACCTAGACAGCTTGGGGAAATGTTGCAGCACTCCCTCACTCTCTCAATTGGCATTAATGACTGAACCTTTGCTCAGTGCACGTCACTGATTTTAAAGTGTTCATCCCCAATTCTGTCCTCTTCTGCCGGTCAGGTTGACCTAGGGCCAGTCTAGTTCGTTAACACTCCAGGCCAAATGAGTGGCCCCCTACCATGGCAATCTGTCCCAGGACCATCCCAAATCGGATATTAAACTAGGACCCCCTGTGCGGGGTGCCACATTGCCCGTTCATGCCAATCTGACAAAATMAGCACTCTAGCCTTAATATGTGGCCCACATAATACAAGCCCCATCCCCCTGTAACAGCCAGGCTAAACTGAAAGATGTGTTATTTACTATCACAAATCCACCACCCTACAAAAGGCTGAAACCAGCATTACAGCAAAAAAGCATCAATTCAGTTTCCTCTAATATTATCTCAGAAAATCAGCAAGACAAGAAGCAGTAGAATATGTAGGTTTAGTTCTTAGGAAGTATCAGGTCCTTAATTAGACATCTATTGATAACCGTGGGGCAAATGAGGCTTTTTCTGCCTTTTCAGGTCAGTGGCTGCAACAGGGCATTGATCTCATATAGAAACACGTGGCATCTGACAGACAGAGACAGAGAGAGACAGAGAGAGAGAGAGAGACAGCGAGAGAAAGAGACAGAGAGAGAGACAGAGCACAAGTTCCCGCCACGGCGAGAGAGAGAGACGAGATTCGCAGGATATACGAGACCGGAGACGGAGGATTTGCGCGCAAGCTGGAGAGAGATCCGGACGAGCTAAGCCAGAGATGAGACGACAGTGACGTAGTTAGCAGTTCGACACGCGTACGGTCCCCGAAGAGACGACGAGAGACGGAGAGAGAGAGAAGAGAGCCAGTACGCCGAGAGACACGCAAAACGTGATGGGGGACGAGAGAGGAGCAGCGGAGGAGACGAGGAGGTAGAGCGTACAGAAATGAGACTGTAGACAGAACATGAAGAAGAGAGAGAGAGACGAGAGAAGGAGAGAGAGAGAGAGAGAGAGAGAGAGAGAGAGAAGAGAGAAGAGAAGAGAAAGAGAGAGAGAGAGAAGAGAGAAGAGAGAGAGGAGGAGAGAGAGAGAGAGAGACGAGAGAGGGAGAGAGAGAGGAGGGAGAGAGAAGAGGAGAGGAGGAAGAAGGAAGAGAGAGGAGAGAGAGGGAGAGCGTAGGAGAGAGATGTAGTGATGAGGGACGAGAGAGAGAGAGAGAGCGTAGGACGTGAGGAGGATAGCACGACGACTAGAGACAGACAGAGCAGAACAGACAGAACGAAGACAGACGAGACAGACAAGAGCAGAGTTAGGACAGAGCCGAGGCACGCAGACTAGACAGTACAACAGACGAGACAAGACAGACAGACTCAGAACCGATCATGTGACAGGACTAGACGAGTTACACGATAGATATCTAGACAGACAGCTACAGACGAAGGCAACAGACAGGACTAGACATGAACAGCACAGACAAGCCTTGTAACAGTTGCTGACACGTATCATAGGAGCGAGCGCAGACAGAGCTGAGCGACGAAGGACAGTTGCACGGATCAGCAGAGACAGAACACGGATGGAGACGCTCAGACAGACAGAGACAAGTCCAACATTTCTTAAAAACATCAAGGGACAGGACATCATAATCCTACTGGAAACATGGTGTCGTGGAAACATAGATACTCAGTGTCCCTCAGGCCATAGAGAAAGTTTACTACCATCAATCAAACATAAAAATGTTAAATGGGGCCGGGACTCAGGTGGAATCATAATTTGGCATAAGCAAAACTTAGCACTAAATGAAATGAAAAAAGGTACTATCCACATTTGGCTAAAACTTAACAAATGTACTATCTATTTTGACAATGATGTATACATATGTGCAGCTTATGCTCTTCCTTCAGATTCTTCATATTATGATGATCAGTTTTTTTGTCAATCTCCATATAGAAATCATTACATTTCAGGCAGAGGGTAAAGTGCTTCTTTGTGGAGATTTCAATGCAATAACAGTTTCTGAGCCTGACTACACTGATACGGGAGGTAACCACCACATATTTGGTCACCCCTCCTTGTACAGTAGCCCTATTATAAATAATAGAAACATTTCTGACCAAATACTGAACATAAGTGGGAAGGAGTTAGTGCATCTCTGTCGAGCCTTAGGCCTGTACATGCTTAATGGTAGAATCAGAGGGGACTCTTTAGGCCAGTTTACTTACTGCTCAGCTCTTGGGACAACTGTAGTCGATTATGCCATCACTGACATCGACCCCTCCTCCATTAGTGCATTCATTGTCAGACCACAGACACTGTTATCAGATCACAGTCAGATCAACGTGTTTCTGAAGAAATTAACCGGCAATATACATTAAAAAAACAGCCCAATAAACTCTACAACATAAACCAATCGCACAGATGTGCTCAAAACAGTGCAGAGAGATTCAGCGAAACATTGAACTCAAATGAAATGATGAACTCTATACAGTTCTTCAATAACTCACAATACCAAAACAATAAAGGTGTCAATTTGGCTACTCAAAACATCAACTGCATATTCCAAAAAACAGCATCAAAAGCTAAGTTGAGCAAACCCAATCTGGCCCTCAACCATCACGGTCACCTAATAATCCCCAGTTTACAATTGGCTCATACATCCCCCTCCTCTCCCCTGTAACTATTCCCCAGGTCGTTGCTGCAAATGAGAATGTGTTCTCAGTCAACTTACCTGGTAAAATAACGGTAAAATAAATAAAAAATAAAAACCAAAGAAATGCAACATCAGAAACAAAAAACAAAATGTTTCTGAAAAATTGTTTGATAACGAATGTAAGACAATTAGAAAACACCTAAGACAAATGTCAAATGAAAAACATAAGCAGCAAAGCAACCCAGAGCTACACTATGAATACTTTGAAACTCTGAAACAGTATAAACATACACTGAAACGCAAGAAATTGAAATATACCAATAAGACACCATGAAATTGAAAACACAATTGACCAAAATCTTGTTCTGGGACATGTGGAACAATTTAAGCACAACAAAGCCACAAGAATTAGCCATACAATAGGAAGGAATTTGGAAAACTTATAATCTATGCAAAAACATCCCACAAAAAGACTTACAACATAACCAATTAGAAATTCAAGAAACGTTGATTAATGTGCACTGTCCCTGTAAAAATAAAATAAACTCACACTCTAATTCAAACTCAAGAAAAAACATCCTTGAATCAGTCATTAAAAACAACCAACATCCATTAGATTACCCAATAACCCAACAAGAACTAAATGAAAAGCTCAAATCCTTAAAATCAAAGAAGGCTTGTGGTCTAGATAACATCAGAAATGAAATGCTGAAAAACAGCACACCTGAGTTGCAAAATGCTGTGCTTAAATTGTTCAACATGGTATTAACTTCTGGCTGCTTCCTGATGTCTGGATGCAGGGGCTCATCTCCCCTATCCACAAAGGTGTAGACAAATCAGACCCCAATATTTACAAGGGGATTTGCCTAAACAGCAACTTGAGAAATGTTTTCTGTAGCATTTTGAATTTAAAAATTCAAACCTTTTTTAAAAGAAAAAATGTAATAAGTAAATGTCCAATTGGCTTTCTCCCCAACCATCACACTACTGACCATATATACTGTAATGTGTGCGTACTGGCGGCAGAGAAGTCAGGCGCTGTAACGGCAGTCTATTTCTTCCTCCTCCTCGGACGAGGAGAGGCGAGAAGGATCGGAGGACCAATGTGCAGAGTGGTAAGTTTCCATGATTTTAATATTCACGAAAACAAMARYCGATACAAAATAACAAACGWACTAACCGTAACAGTCCCGTGTGGCACAAACACTGACACAGGAAACAAACACCCACAAACCAAACGTGAAACCCCGGCTGCCTAAGTATGATTCTCAATGAGGGACAACGATTGACAGCTGCCTCTGATTGAGAATCATACCAGGCCGAACTCAAAATCCCAACATAGAAAAACACACATAGACAACCCACCCCAACTCACGCCCTGACCATACTAAATAAATACAAAACAAGGGAAATAAGGTCAGGAACGTGACAGGCGCAGGAGAGCAAAGACTATGTTACAACGGTGCAATTAAAAAATAAAATCACAGTGAACAAACACAAATAAATAAATACAAAGGGACAAGACCCTTCGCACGCCAGACATAACGTGCATAACGTGGGGAACAGAGGGTTAAATACACAACATGTAATTGATGGGATTGAAACCAGGTGTGTGGGAAGACAAGACAAAATAAATAGAAAATGAAAGGTGGATCGGCGATGGCTAGAAGACCGGTGACGTCGACAGTCGAACGTCGCCCGAACAAGGATAGGGACCGACTTCGGAGGAAGTCGTGACAGTACACCCCCCCCTTGACGCGCGGCTCCAGCAGAGCCCCGACACCGGCCTCGGGGATGACCCGGAGGGCAAGGCGTAGGGCGATCCGGACGAAAARATGGGAACTCCTGCAGCATTGAAGGGTCCAACACGTCCTCAACCGAAACCCAGCACCTCTCCTCTGGACCGTACCCCTCCCACTCCACGAGATACTGAAGGCCCCTCGCCTCGAATCCAGTATGGAGCGAACCAAGTACGCCGGGGCCCCCTCGATGTCCAGAGGGGGCGGAGGAACCTCCCGCACCTCAGACTCCTGGAYCGGACCAGCCAGCACCGGCCTGAGGAGAGACACATGGAACGAGGGAGGGGGGAGGGGCAGGTTTCYGGTCGAGAGCCAGACTCGGTCCCCCGGTGTTCGCACCGCCTCACTGCGGTGGCAATCTGCGTTCTACTTTTGGCACGTCACAGCTTGCTGAAGGTGAACACGGACAACCTCCCAGGTCTCCTCCGCACGCCTGAACCAGTCGTCCACCGCAGGAACCTCGGTCTGACTCTGATGCCAAGGCGCCAGAACCGGCTGGTACCCCAGTACGCACTGGAAGGGAGAGAGGTTAGTGGAGGAGTGGAGGAGTGGCGAAGCGAGTTCTGTGCCATCTCYGCCCAGGGCACGAACGCCGCCCACTCCCCGGACCGGTCCTGGCWATAGGYCCGCAGAAACCTGCCCACATCCTGGTTTACTCTCTCCACCTGCCCATTACTCTCGGGGTAAAACCCTGAAGTAAGGCTGATCGAGACCCCCAGATGTTCCATGAACGCCTTCCAGACCCTAGACGTGAACTGGGGACCCCGATCAGACACTATATCCTCAGGCACCCCGTAGTGCCGGAAGATGTGCGTAAACAAGGCCTCCACAGTCTGTAGGGCCGTAGGGAGACCGGGCAGAGGGAGGAGACGACAGGACTTAGAGAAACGATCCACAACGACAAGGATTGCGGTGTTACTCAAAGAAAAAGCCTGCAGAGCATTGTATGCAATAAAAATGAAATTATTCAAAATCAACACCSCAATTAGAATTTGGACCAAAATATTGGACAGCGTAATCCTATCAATAGCTCTTTACAGAAGTGAGGTTTGGGGGCCACTCAATAAACTGGACTTTAAAATGTGTGAATCAACCTCTGTCGACCTCTATAAGACCTCTATGGTGCAGGGCATCCTCGTGCAGTCACATGTCTACTGACCATTGTGACTGACTCACAATAAACTGTGACTGACCCACAACTAAGGAAATCTTTGACTATGTACAGACTCAGTGAGCATAGCCTTGCTATTGAGAAAGGCAGCCGAAGGCAGACCTGGATCTCAAGAGAAGACAGGCTATGTGCACACTGCCCACAAAATTAGGTGGAAACTGAGCAGCACTTCCTAACCTCCTGCCAAATATATGACCATATTAGACACACATATTTCCCTCAAATTACACAGACCCACAAAGTATTTGAAAACAAATCACATTTTGATAAACACCCATATCTATTGGGTGAAATACCACAGTGTGCCATCACAGCAGCAAGATTTGTGACCTGTTGCCACAAGAAAAGGGCAACCATTGAAGAACAAACACCATTGTAAATAAAATCTAGATTTATGTTCATTTATTTTCCCTTTTGTACTTCAACTTTTTGCACATCCTTACAACACCGTATATAAACATAATACGACATTTGAAATGTCTTTATTCTTTTGGAAATTTTGTGAGTGTAATGTTGACTGTAAATGTTTTATTGTTCATTTCACTTTTGAGAGAGAGAGAGAGAGAGAGAGAGAGAGAGAGAGAGAGAGAGAGAGAGAGAGAGAGAGAGAGAGACAGAGCGAGAGAGAGAGAGAGATGAGAGAGATGAGTGTAATGGGATGAAATGTGAGTTGGAGACACATAGACTAAAGCAGTGGTCACCAATCGGTCGATGGCGGTAGACTGGTCGATTTCAAAGGCATTCCTAGTCGATCACCAAACATTTCTGTAAAAAAACAACAACGATAAAGCCTTGTATATATATTATTAGCAGCTTGTGTCTTTTTCTTATATCGAGGAATATTTCACTTTCTCTGGTCTTAGGAGTCACGACATGAATTGGTGCATGAGGCAGAAATAATGCAGTGGGCAATCAGCTGGATGACTTTGTCCCCTTTTCTCAGTGGAGGGAAGGAGGGCAGAGGGAGGGGGAGTCGGATAAGAGGTAGCCTCCCAGCTGCTCCCTCCCCTCAGACTGACCAGATGCAGGAGGGCAGAGGGAGGGGGAGTCGGATGAGAGGCAGCCTCCCAGCTGCTCCCTCCCCTCAGACTGACCAGATGCAGGAGGGCAGAGGGAGGGGGAGTCGGATGAGAGGCAGCCTCCCAGCTGCTCCCTCCCATCAGACTGACCAGATGCAGGAGGGCAGAGGGAGGCAGCCTCCCAGCTGCTCCCTCCCCTCAGACTGACCATCAGATGCAGGCCATCAGTCCCCCACAAAAGAGGCCTCACAAGTAATATAACAAATGATTATGCTCACTTAGCTGTGCCTCATAAGTAATACAACACATTATTTACCAGTGTGATCATATGGCCAATATGCAGTAATAATGTATTGGGCCTATACCCTACTGCACCYACCTCATTGCTCCAGAACTGTTTGTTGTGGTTAATGTTACATAGGCTTACATTTGTTTTAAGTAATTTTTTTGTTGCATAGGCTTASATAAAACAAATTTGAGCTGTAGATCTTGGCTTGCATTTTGACTCAGAAAGTGATCTTGACTCAGAAAAGGACTGAAGGATACTACTGTAGTAGGGGCACTGAGGGTGCTGAAAAATATTCATAAAAAATAAAACATTGAAAATAATATTTTTTTTACAAAAGTAGAGCACTGGGCCTTTACTAGTCCTGTATTAGCAGACCAATATATCCGTCTGTAACGTGGGCAAAAAAAAACTGTGGCACCACCACCCCCCTAAATTACTTCCCGCAGTATGGTAGTAAACAGTCACTGGTATGGCATACAAGCAACAGGCTACTGTGGGCACATTTACACAGTAAAAAATAACACAGATCATGGCAAAATAATACCAGAAACCTCATCATAGTCTACAATGTTATGAGGAGACAACTATTTATGCATTTCTCAGTTTACTAAAGTCTACTTTAATGATCTCCTAGTAACTTCACTGAAGAAAAGTTTCAAATTAGATCACATTGCCATATTACAAGGAAGTTTATGGCACTTTTTTGGACTACAAAAATGTCAGCCTATTTTTCTAGTTGTTCTGGGCTCTGCCCTACATTATGTGCTCTCTGTTACCAAATGGCAAATGGCCCGAGACAGAATAATACTACAGTATCCATGTTCGGTTTCTATCTGAAACTCTGAAGATATGGATGTATGATCTCTGTGGTAACTTGTATCTGTACAGGGTGAACTGTAAATTACTCGATGCAAAGGGATCCATTTCCATTGGTCTCATCCCCCACACAGGCCTATAGATGCTGTGACACCCTGTGGAGATATTGGGCCTGGGTGACCAGGTTACTGTAAACGTGGTATCGTTTGATTGGTCAATGGTGGTTGGTTTTCAGATGTTCTAAATGGAATGAAATTCCTTTGTTCTGTCTCTAATCTTGTATCCAGTCCATGGAGGAAGGATGTATTATCAAGTCTCAATTCCTAGGTTTTTAGGCATCTGGTGTCACGTTACGACCTTAGTTCCTTTTTTATGTCTTTATTTTAGTTGGTCAGGGCGTGAGTTGGMGTGGGCATTCTATGTTGTTTTTCTATGTTTTGTTCTGTTGTTATATTTCTGTGTTTGGCCTAGTATGGTTCTCAATCAGAGGCAMGTGTCAGTCYTTGTCTCTGATTGGGAGCCATATTTAGGTAGCCTGTTTTCTATTGTGTTTTGTGGGTGGTTGTTTCCTGTGTTAGTGTTTGCACCATACGMGACTGTTTCGGTTGTTTGTTTGRACTTTTGTTATTTTGTTCAGTGTTCTGTTGAGTTATTAAATATCTCATTATGGACACTTACCACGCTGCACATTGGTCCGATCCTTGCTACTCCTCCTCAGACGAAGAGGAAATCCGTTACATCTGGCCTAGTGGCATCTCTTTGTTCATCTCTTTGTTCTTGTAAGTTAACCTAGGATCTATATGCCTAGAATATTGCTTTAATGTCAGTATTGGCTTGTAACTGAAGCTTTATACCTTGTATGTGAATCCATTCTTTTTATTCAATAATATTTGCTTTGATGTTCGCTTCTCATGACCATTCCTTCATCTTAGTCAACTTAAACACATACTTGATTGCACATGGTTTTACTATAATGTTAAATTAAGTCAGATATTCAGTTTAATAGACTGAATGCAATGAATAATCATATTCATTGCATTGTCTTATTATGGGTCACATGTGAGGTGTATATAATTTGCATACACATCAAATATTACCCCACTACAGTAAATGGCAACCTTCAACTTGTTGTATCTTACAGATCATTTAGAGTTTTATTGACAGGTGTGTTAATGTAGGAAGTTTTGATGACTTATTTTAGATTYATTCCCCGATACATAACGAACACATGTATGATGGAGAATATGCAGGCAACACATATTTTTCAGTTATGGGAATCTCYTATTCATGATTGGGCTCAAAGCTGATCAATAAAGACCAGAACGGTCTTAACATTAATTAGACAAGRGATGAAATACTCTATTGCTGGCAAACAATTGACATAAAAAGGAGGCGGAGAAGGAAACGATACACGTTTTGCAAATCTCTGACGAGATCCGTTGCAAAAAGGAAACATGAGCTTAATGTTGAGAATGTTTCCTCCTTAGAACGAGAGGGGACGCTTTTGAAGCAGCAATGTAAAGCACCAGAAGAAGATTGTCCAGACATTGGAGCACCGGGCCCACAGCTGTGCTTTGAGGTCGACCATTCAGGTACTGGTGATGTGACACCGATAGTGGTGTGGAGAACCCAGCCGCACTCCAAAACACACATTMTGCCTTTGCCATATTCGAACTCACAGCCACTGTCGCACTTCTCATAGACTAGCGAGTCCATTTAGGGCAGCAGAAGGTCATGTTTCAGTCATTAAGACAAGGACAAACAATGCAGGTGCAGTCTGTCATTTCGCGCTGGTTAACAAACAGTAAAGCCACCTCTCACCAAAATAATATTGGACAACTCTCAGTGAAATGTTCTTCACACCATGATGGAAACAGGTGAGGACCCAGTACAATGTGCATGGTTTAGAAATGCAAGATGTATGGCAAGTGCTTTTGCTCTCAATTCCAAGTGAAATTGGCCACAGAGCCACAGATGTTAAAGATGACACAATTGTCAACCATCTGTTTGAAACCGAAAGCAATGCAGAGCGGCTCAAAGCAAACTTGCTGGCTCTTCGGTGTCCATCTCATGCAGSCTGGACTAGGCTCAGGGCCTGTAAACAGGGCACACAAGAACCTTTCGTGCAGTATGCAGAGAAACTGTGGAAACTCTTTTACGAATATTCTGGCCAAGAAACCCCACCATGTGACAATGACATGCTGCAAACAATGTTAACACGCAACTCGGGCTTCCGAGAGTTAGATTTGGGGGGGTCCTGCAGATAAGACATTCCAAGCAATTGTTACATGGGCCACTAATATTGAATATAGGACAGGATATCCTAACCAGGCATGTTTTGTTGAATCTAACTATGTCATCCCTGAACAGCACACTACACGGGTACTCACTGCAAACAAACGCAACGTGTAGTGAAAACTTGTTGGGATCTGGGGAGGGGCGAGGTGTAGACTCTTACACTACCAGTCAATGTACTGTCTGTCACAGGAACGGGTCATCTAGCATGGAAGTGTTGGAACCTTGGATTTAGGAATTAACCGAGACACAGACCATTCAATATGTTTCAGACTAGAATAGGATTTGTCTGTTTGTGCCTCTCTCCAGCAACCAAACAAGCCACGATAAACCTGTCTCTTATACACATCTAGATGTGTATAAGAGACAGGCATGGATGCGTGAATATGTGTGTGTGAACATGACTGAGTGAAAACTATGCAAAACTACAAAGGAACAAACAAATCATGAGCATACCTGGAGGAGCAGAGAGAGAGAGAGAGAAGTGATTAGTGACAGCTTTATACCCTGAGCCCAGGTGGCTCCAATCACTCACGACCCTCCTCTGCCTGCAGGAGGAACCGCCCCCTGCACTGCAGAGGAGGAGCCGTGACAACCTGAATAGCAAGTTTTAACCTACAACTCGAACAGACCGTAGTATATTTTTGAGAAAGTGGAGGTTTATTATGCTGTGGTTGTCTTGGTTACGCGTAGGACAGGTTTCAACTTTAGCAATTACAATGTATAGGCATCCTCTCAATGCATGTTGTGAGCTGGTAATTGTAGAGCAAATTATCCTGCAAACTCAATTTGATAAATATCCTGACTTGTTTGAGAAARGGTGCAGACGCAACCCCAAGGATTTATACTCAAAATGTAGTTGCCTAGAGCTCAGATGCTCAGACTAACTGTAATTCTAACACAGCCGGGTAGGCTGCAACAATATAGTCTCAAACATATGTTTTTAACATTTAATCCTTTAAATATTGTGTGGTAATCAGTTGTTCACAGATTTTGTTGAATAGGTTGCAATTCCTATGCGTATTTTGCTTATGTCCATCTGATCGGTGAAGATGTGTGTGAGTTATGAGTTTTGTCCCATTCCTCAGCCGGCTGGGTGGCTGTTCATTGACAGGCTACACAGGATGGTCTAAGTGGTTCCCAAACTTTTTATCGTCCCGTACCCCTTCAAACATTCAACCTCCAGCTGCATACCCCCTCTAGCACCAGAGTCAGCGCACTCTCAAATGTTGTTTTTTGCCATAATTGTAAGCCTGCAACACACACACTATACGATACATTTATTAAACATAAGAATGAGGGTGAGTTTGTCACAACCCAGCTCGTGGGAAGTGACAAAGAGCTCTTATAGGACCAGGGCACAAATAATAATATTATAATAATCAATAATTTAGTTCTTTATTTAACCATCTTACYTCTAAAACCTTATTTGTTCAGAAGAAATTGTGAATAACTCACCACAGGTTAATGAGAAGGGTGTGCTTGAAAGGATGCACATAACTCTGCAATGTTGGGTTGTATTGGAGAGATTCTCAGTCTTAAATCATTTCCACACACAGTCTGTGCCTGTATTTAGTTTTCATGCTAGTGAGGGCCGAGAARCCACTCTCACATACAGTAGGTACATGGTTGCAAAGGGCATCAGTGTCTTAACAGTGCGATTTGCCAAAGCAGGATACTCTGAGCGCAGCCTAATCCAGAAATCCAGAAATGATGGTTAGTAATGAAAACTTTATACTCGTCTCTCAATTAAAAAAAACGTGTCAATACTTTGCCCCTTGATAACCAGCMCACTTCAGTATGTTGCAAAAGCGTTACATGGTTGCTGCCCATATCATTGCATAATGCAGAAAATACACAAGATTTCAGGGYRCTTGCTTTAACAAAGTTAACCATTTTCACTGTAGTGTCCAGAACGTATTTCAAGATGTCAGGCATTCCTTTGGCAGCAAGAMCCTCTTGGTGGATGCTGCAGTGTACCCAAGTGGCGTCGGGAGCAATCCACTATGTCTCCCTGTCATGGCTTTTGCGCCATCAGTACAGATACCAACACATCTTGACCACCAAAGTCCATTTGATGTCACAAAGCTGTCCAGTACTTTAAAAAATATCCTCTCATGTTGTCCTGCTTTCCAGTGGTTTGCAGAAGAGGATGTCTTCCTTAATTGACCCCCCATAAACATAACATATACTAGGAGCCGTGCCAGGCCTGCCACGTCTGTTGATTCATCCAGCTGTAACGCATAGAAATTACTGGCTTGTATGTTGTATGTTAATTGTTTCAAAACATATCCTGCCATGTCACTGACGTGTTGTGAAACAGTGTTGTTTGAAGTCTTTGTCTGTATAGTTTTTTTGGCCTTTTCCCCCAGCATTGTCCCAGCCATATCCTCAGCAGCAGCTAAGTCCTCCACAATAGTATGGGGCTTGCCTGTCCTAGCCACTCGGTAGCTCACCATATAAGACGCTTCTAGACCCTTCTTATTAATGGTAATTGTTGCTTTACATACAGATAAGACTGTATGTACAGAAGCTGCTGCAGTGTTACAATTGTAAAAAGTTTGAACATGTGGCAAGTGTTTGTCAAAGTAATAAATATGTCACAGTTGAAGAGTCAGATGAAGCATGTTGATGTAACTGTGATGGGAATCATGTTCCCGAGTTRCAGGAGTGCCCTGTAAAGATGAAGGAGGTCGCAGTAGCTAAGATCAGGTCAATCCAGCAGGTCTCCTATGTGAAGGCAGTGAAAATAGCCAAAGTAGTGATGAGATGGTAGTGGATCTCCCACAGTCTACAGTGCCATGCAGGAGAAGGATCCCCACACACTGCAAGTGTAGAAGGTGGACGTTTGTAGCATTTATAGCGCAAGTGATAAATTGCACTAGTCAAACTAATAAAAAATCTAAGAAATTAAACATTGTGAAGGTGGAAAATAGTTTCTGGATCTCCAGGACTTTACAGCAGAGATGTTACAGGGAATACTGAATAAGAGGTTCCCCCCTCCCATGTTCCTGAGCCTGTGTATGGKCCTGAATTGACATTTAAATCCGACTGAAAGAGTACAGTGTTGTTTTTGTTCGAAATTCAGGGTTGGTTATTAAGAGATTAAGAGAATATAGTGGTATAGACAGGTCGTTACCGGCCTCACACTCCAATACAGGTGTATGCACCTGTTAGTTGGTTGCAATCCGTCAATAAAAACTAAAAGAAGAAGAAGATAAGAGTTTACATTTGTTTACTTGTTGTTATAATGACGATTGACTTATTTCCCTTACACGGCAAGGAGGCAAAGGTTGCTTTGATTTCAAATGTTAACTTTTTCTGACTCAACCTATTTTGTATTTTTGTAGCATTTTAGCTACAAAAGGGCTCGACACCCCTTTTATGTGCACTATAAAAGGYAATTACGTTGGCCTGGCTGGTTCTCCATACCAAACTCAGCTCTCAATATGAAACAGTAGAGTTTAATGCAATTTTAATAGGAGATTATGATTCTCCCACTTTTGAACTGACTTTGATAGAAGTCCTTCTCCAAGGCAACTCCTTCACTTTGTCCCAGATATAGGCCTACGTTTGTACACGTTATATGTTCTATCTATTGTTATATGTTGACTTTTTCTGTCCTGTCTTGAGAATAACCTGACGTGTTGCTCAAAAAATATACTGACACACTTACTAACACACAGATAACATGTCTTGTTTTAGGTGACCACGTTAAATCCCTTTGTTGTCACACACAATGCTAGACAAAATGGCTTCTGTGGATGTGCAGGGACCAATTTATATGCATATGATGCATATTTTTAAATCTTCTGGTTGACCACATCCACCTTGATGTGTSTGTTCAAGAGGAGAGAGGCGTCTTATATCCTTCAATTGGTGGCCTACGAACTTAGAGCCCCGCACATTGGGTTTACAAATAACTGAATTATTCATATCTTATTTACACAAGCAGTGGGTGAGCTTTGGATCTCACTCCTAAATATTATTTTTAATTTAGCTATCGTCCTAATCTGACAGAAGGTGACTTGGTAAAGATACTATAGTTTTAAATTCATATTTTAATGTGATTTTGTCAAGTTTTAAATGTATTGACAGCTCTGTCTCCAGAGACAGGACATTAACTTAGACATATACCATTTAAAGACATTTAAAGTCGCAGTTAAGTCTCTACTTCCTGATTGGGTCTAAACACATTTCAACACATTTACTTTGCAGGCCCTCTGCTGGTTTAGAAACCAGTTCGAAATTGCAATTCCTCTTATGGACCTATACGGCATGAGAACAATTCCTCTTATGACCTGTCGGCAGAGAACAATTCCTCTTATGACCTGTCGGCAGAGAACAATTCCTCTTATGACCTGTCGGCAGAGAACATGGAGATCATTTAGCAACCAAAATACATTTGTTTTTTTATTCTAATATTGATTGATGGTAATTCTCACTACACACAGACATATGTGTCACCTTTGATGTTGTTATCCAACTATTTTACAGAAAATGTTATTGCTTTTTGCTTTTAATATAATGTGTTTATTTTTAAAGTTTCTATTCATCTACACAAAATAATTGGTCTTGAGATGAATTATAATGGTTTTCCCAGAGGGGGGAAGCTATTTCAATCTGAACTCAAAGAAAAGTACAATTATAACACTCATGATAGAGTGTAACTTTAATTATGCAGTTAATGGCCTTTCATTCCATTTTATATCCATCTAATTCATACTTGTCTGTAATAATGTTTCATCAAATCCTTTCTTTCTAGCTCTAGAGTATAAGAGGAATAATGAACATACTCTATTCAATAGCTACATAGCAAATTGGCCAGTGTTGCATAGTGTTGATTTTTCAGTATAACATTTCTACTGTTGATTCAGGAGTTAAATTAATACTCAGTGGTGTAAAATAACTCTAGTGTTAGGGTTAATAACCAGAGTTGAGTATGAGATTGTGATTCTACCATTCTTASTCATTGGAGAGAAAACATTCCCATCAAAACAACGACCATCATTATCATGTCTCAGCATACACTACTGCAGTTATTTTTGAAATATATATTTTTTATCTGCATTTTTTCATGTACAGTGCATTCGGAAAGTATTCAGACCCCTTGAGTGGCTCTGGCTGGGCCACTCAAGGACATTCAGAGACTTGTCCCGAAGCCACTCCTGGGTTGTCTTTGCTGTGTGCTTAGTTACGTTGTCCTGTTGGAAGGTGAACCTTCACCCCAGTCTGAGGTCCTGAGCGCTCTGGAGCAGGTTTTTATCAAGGATCTTTCTGTACTTTGCTCCGTTCATCTTTCCCTCGATCCTGACTAGTCTCCCAGTCCCTGCCGCTGAAAAACATCCCCACAGCATGATGCTACCACCACCATGCTTCACCATTGGAATGGTGCCAGGTTTCCTCCAGACGTGATGCTTGGCAGTCAGGGCAAAGTGTTGATTCTCATGGTCTGAGTCCTTTCTGTGCCTTTTGGCAAACTCCAAGCGGGCTGTTATGTCCCTTTTACTGAGGAGTGGCTTCCGTCTGGTCACTCTACCATAAAGGCCTGATTAATGGAGTGCTGCAGATATGGTTGTCCTTCTGGAAGGTTCTCGCATCTCCACAGAGGAACTCCGGGGCTCTGTCAGAGTGACCATCGGGTTCTTGGTCACCTCCCTGAAAAAAAGGCCCTTCTCCCCCGATGGCTCAGTTTTACTGGCCAGCCAGCTCTAGTAAGTGTCTTGGTGGTTCCACATTTCTTCCATTTAAGAATGATGGAGGCCACTGTGTTCTTGGGGACCTTCAATGGAGCAGAAATGTGTTGGTACCCTTGCCAGATCTGTGCCTCGACACAATCCTGTCTCAGAGCTCTATGGACAATTCCTTTGACCTCATGGCTTGTTTTTTGCTCTGACATGCACTGTCAACCGTGGAACCTTATGTAGAGTGGTGTGTGCCTTTCCAAATCATGTCCAATCAATTGAATTTACCCCAGGTGTACTCCAATCAAGTTGTAGAAACATCTCAATGATGATCCATGGAAACAGGATGCACCTGAGCTCAATTTCGAGTATCATAGCAAAGGGTCTAAATACCTATGTAAATAAGGTATTTCTGTTTTTTAATACATTTGCAAACACTTCTAAAAACCTGTTTTCGACTTGACATTAGGGGTTGCTGTTTACACTTTGTGAAAATTTCGTTCCCAAATTAAACTGCCTCGTACTCAATTCTTGCTCGTACAATATGCATATTATTATTACTATTGGATAGAAAACACTCTCTAGTTTCTAAAACCGTTTGAATTATTTCTCTGAGTGAAACAGAACTCATTCTGCAGCACACTTCCTGTCAGGAAGTGAGATTTTTGAAATCGAGGTCTCTGTTCTAGCGCCAGTTTATAAATTCCAATGTAAGCTATGGGGCTACATGCACTGCATACGCCTTCCCCTAGATSTCAGTAAGCGGTGAGAATTTGAATGGAGTGGATTGCATCATCTGGGTCACTATAAATCCTCTTGGAACGGAAYGTCCGACCTTTTCAACGCGGGGCCTGACGCAGGAGGGACACCAGCATGGCGTCCTGAAAAGCTTTCGTTTGAGAAGTTCTATATCTCTGGCTCTGATTTGATTTTTGTCTAAACTTCATAAGGTAGTTAATTTAAACCGACTTATAGCAGTTTATACCAGTTTATTGCGATTTTCTGGAATTTATTTGTCACGCGCTATCGCGTGTTGGACACCTCTCCGGCACATGGCTAGCGTTAGCTGCTAATTCTACAGGACAAGAGGACATCTTTCAACCAAAAGACGATTGTTCTGGACAAAGGACACCTTGCCCAAGATTCTGATGGAAGCTCATCAAAAAGTAAGAAGTCTTTATGCTGTTAATTCGTATTTATGTTGAAAAAAGTTACACAATAATTCCGCCATTCATTTCGGCATGGTCTCGCTGTAACGCACGCTGTATGCCGTAGTAACGTTAATTTTAAAAATCTAACACAGCGGTTGCATTAAGAACTAATGTATCTTTCATTTGCTGTCCAACCTGTATTTTTTAGTCAAGTTTACGATTAGTTATCGATTAGATTAGGTGCCTCTCCAAGATGGCGCCGGACAGATTGCTTGAAGTTTGGCTACAATTCACATTGTATAACCACGATTTGTGCCGCTAAATATGCACATTTTCGAATATGATGTTACAGGACTGTCATCTGATGAAGTATATGAAGGTTAGTCAAAAATTATATATCTTTTGCTGGTTTGTTAGGATCGCTAACCTTTGCTGCTGGTAAATGGCTTGTGTTTCTGGCTATTGTGGTAAGCTAATAATGCTATATTGTGTTTTCGCTGTAAAACACTTAAAAAATCTGAAATATTGGCTGGATTCACAAGATGTTGGTCTTTCATTTGCTGTATGCTGTGTATTTTTCAGAAATGTTTTATGATGAGTATTTAGGTATTTGACGTTGGTCTCTGTAATTATTCTGGCTGCTTCGGCGCTATTTCAGATTGCAGCTGCAATGTAGAACTGTGATTTATACCTGAAATATGCAAATTTTTCMAACAAAACATATGCTATACAATAAATATGTTATCAGACTGTCATCTGATGAATTTGTTTCTTGGTTAGTGACTATTTATATCTTTATTTGGTCGAATTTGTGATAGCTACCTATGCAGTAAAAAAATGGTGAAAAACAAAAAGTTGTGTCTTTTGCTATCGTGGTTAGCTAATAGAAATACATATTGTGTCTTCCCTGTAAAACATTTWAAAAATCAGAAATGATGGCTGGATTCACAAGATGTGTATCTTTCATCTGGTGTCTTGGACTTGTGATTTCATGATATTTAGATGCTAGTATTTCCTTGTGGCGCTATGCTAGGCTATGCTAGTCAGCTTTTTTACTGATGAGGGTGCTCCCGGATCCGGGATGAGTACCAAGTAAAAGTTAACATGATATGATAGAAAAAACGTCATCCTTTGCAAAAACGTGCCAGGGCGACSTTTTCAGGCTGATAATGGGCTGGTGTGTGATGTTCATCAATATTCAGCACGTTACATAATTCGGTCGATAACGCCTCTGTTCCTCTGTGTATGTGAGAGCAGAAGGGTATGTGTGAAAGATCATGATTGAGTGGCGGACAGTCAGATATCAATGAACTCTACTTATTGAAATGGATCAGCAGGCCAATTGAGTCACATTAAGGGCTCAACCTTGTACTGTTGTTCTTCACTCTGCATGCTTCCTAACTAGGGAGAAATATAATAACATACCACACCCAGAATGCTGGCGCTGCCCATGCTCTCACAGACGCTATAATGGGACTGATACTATCTAACTCTATGGCGTAGTCACAGAGGATGCAGCTGAGATCTGAGATCAGCACAACAGCCTAGCCCCGCAGAGTATCCCTGTGAAGTCAACTTAGATACCATCATATGTATAYAAACAGGATATCAGTGTTCCAGTTCATTCTGTGGATACAGTATATTGTGATGTCTGTATTCTAAGTCTCTTGCTGGGTAAAACCCAGAATCTCCTAGTCTCCAGGCTGATCATTAGTGCTCCATCCGTTATATAGGGCTTCAGCCATGGCTGTGCTGTGGGGGCCCTCTGGTGTTGGGGCTCCACACCCTGCCTGCTGCCTGCTGCTCCAGCCCAGCCAGTCCAACAGACCCCCAGGGGCCACCAGCCTGTCTGCTGCTGGGAAGGACAGTCAAGCATGGCCTAAAGTACATGGGGCTCTGTCTCTCTATTGCTTTCTCTATGTCTCTCTCTGACTCGCTCTCTGTGTTTTTCTGCCTCTATTGCTCTCTCTCTGTGACTCTCTGCCTTTGGTGACAAAACGGATGGCACTGTGATAGACTGCATCCAATTTTCTGAGTAGAGTGTTGGAGGCTATTTTGTAAATGACATCGCCGAAGTCAAGGATCGGTAGCATAGTCAGTTTTACGAGGGTATGTTTGGCAGCATGAGTGAAGGATGCTGTTGCAAAATAGAAAGCCGATTCTAGATTTAATTTTGGATTGGAGATGCTTAATGTGAGTCTAGAAGGATAGTTTACAGTCTAACCAGACACCTAGGTATTTATAGTTGTCCACATATTTTAAGTCAGAACCGTCCAGAGTAGTGATGCTAGACGGGCGGGCAGGTGCGGTCTGCGATCAGTTGAAGAGCATGCAGTTTAGTTTACTTGCATTTAAGAGCAGTTGGAGGCCACGGAAGGAGAGTTGTATGGCATTGAAGCTCGTCTGGAGGTTAGTTAACACAGTGTCCAAAGAAGGGCCAAAAGTATAACAAAATGGTGTCGTCTGCGTAGAGGTGGATCAGAGAATCACCAGCAGCAAGAGCGACATCATTGATGTATAGAGAGAAAAGAGTCAGCCCGAGAATTGAACCCTGTGGCACCCCCATAGAGACTGCCAGAGGTCCGGACAAGGCCCTCTGATTTGACACACTGAACTCTGTCTGAGAAGTAGTTGGTGAACAAGGTGAGGCAGTCATTTGAGAAACCAAGGCTATTTGAGTCTGCCAATAAGAACGGTGATTGACAGAGTCGAAAGCCTTGGCCAGGTTGATGAATACAGCTGCACAGTATTGTCTTTTATCGATGGCGGTTATGATGTCGTTTAGGACCTTGAGCGTGGCTGAGGTGCACCCATGACCAGCTCGGAAACCAGATTGCATTGCGGAGAAGGTACGGTGGGATTCGAAATGGTCAAGTGATCTGTTTGTTAACTTGGCTTTCGAAGACCATAGAAAGGCAGGGTAGGATAGATATAGGTTCTGTAGCAATTTGGGTCTAGAGTGTCTCCCCCTTTGAAGAGGGGGATGACTGCGCAGCTTTCCAATCTTCGGGAATCTCAGACGATATGAAAGAGACGTTGAACAGACTGGTAATAGAGGTTGCAACAATTGCGGGGGATAATTTTAGAAAGAGAGGGTCCAGATTATCTCTCAGCTGATTTGTAGGGGTCTAGATTTTGCAGCTCTTTCAGAACATCAGCTATCTGGATTTGGGTGAAGGATAAATGGGGGAGGCTTGGGCAAGTTGCTGTGGGGTGTGCAGAGCTGATGACCGGGGTAGGGGTAGCCAGGTGGGAAAGCATGGCCAGCCGTAGAAAAATGCCAAATTGAGTCAAAGGCTTTTTTGAAATCAACAAAGCATGAAAAGACTTTGCCTTTGTTTTGGTTTGTTTGTTTGTCAATTGGGTGTGGTAAAAAGCCAATTTGACATTTGCTCAGTACATTGTTTTCACTGAGGAAATGTACAAAGTCTGCTGTTAATGATAATGCAGATTGATTTTCTCCAAGGTGGTGCTGTTACACGGCCATATCCCCACAGTAGTTATTGGGGTCATTTGTCTCCACTTTTGTGGATTGAGGTGTGATTACAGTCCTTGGTGGCCAAATCGTGGGGAAGATGGCCCAGAGCTAAGGGATGATGTTTTAAGAGTTTTAAGTATCGCAATTGGAATTTGTTGTCTGTATATTTGATCATTTCATTGAGGATACCATCAACACCACAGGCCTTTTTGGGTTGGAGGGGTTTTATTTTGTCCTGTAGTTTATTCAAGGTAATTGGCTAATCCAGTGGTTTTTGGTAGTCTTTAATAGATTATTCTAAGATTTGTATTTGACCATGTATATGTTTTTTTCTGTTTGTTCTTTGKTATAGAGCCAAAAAGATTGGAGAAGTGGTTGACCCATACATCTACATTTTGAAAAGATAATTCTTCGTGTTGTTGTTTTTAGTGTTTTCCCAGAAGTGGTTAGAGTCTATGGATTCATCAATTATTGAGCTGATTTCTGAAGTGCTGTTCCTTCTTTTTCCGTAGTGTATTACTGTATTGTTTTAGTGATTCACCATAGTGAAGGAGTAGACTCAGGTTTTCCGGGTCTCTATGTTGTTGGTTGGTCTCTATGTCTCTCTGACTCTTTCTGTGTCTCTCGCTCTCTGCCTCGCTTTCT
>NW_019942639.1:261784-267544 GCF_002910315.2 Salvelinus sp. IW2-2015
AGCAATTAGTAGGCTTGATGAGAGATCTCAGGAGAGGGTATGTTGATCTAGATAAGACAGAGCATGAGAGAGAGGTTGAAAAAAATGACGGTGAAGAATGTATATGAGTAGACGATCATGAGGCATGTAGAGGCAACCAAGATGTTGACGATGCGGTTAGAACAGTAAGAGTATAGAGCGCATAGGAATATGCTGTAGTGACATGTAGAGTTGAGGGCAGTTATTGTTTGATGTATCACAGATACAGAAATGAAAGGATTTGGCTTGGAGAGAAACAGAGAGTAGAACATGAGATGAGATCAGAAAAGGAGTCGATGGGTCAATTAGGAGGTATGTGCTGACGTTCGGTGAGACGAAACCAGACAAGCAGTTGTAATTTATTCACTGGGGACGATGCGTACTCGAGTAGGAGACCACCCTGCATTTTCAGATTGGCAGCTGCAATGTAGAACTGTTATTTATACTGAAATATGCAAAATTTTTCACTAAAACACATTGCTATAACAATAAAATATGTTATAGACTGTCATCTGATTGAATTTGTGTTCTTGTGTTAGTGACTATTCTATATCTTTATTTGGTCGAATTTGTGATAGCTACCTTGCAGTAAAAAAATGGTGAAAAAACAAAAAGTTGTGTTCTTTTGCTATCGTGTTAGCTAATTAGAAATACATATGTGTGTCTTCCCTGTTAAAACATTTTAAAAATCGAAATGATGGCTGGATTCACAAAGATGTGTATCTTTCATCTGGTGTCTTGGACTTGTTGGATTTTCATGATATTCTAGATCTAGTATTTCCTTGTGGCGCTAATGCTAGGCTATGCTAGTCAGCTTTTTTCATGATGAGGGTGCTCCCGGATCCCGGGTATGAGTACCAAAGTAAAAGTTAACATGAGTTATGATAAGAAAAAAACGTCATTCCTTTGCAAAAACGTGCCAGGGCGACGTTTTTAGGCTGATAAATGGGGCTTGGTGTGTGACTGGGTTCATCAATATCAGCACGTTACATAATTCGGCGATAACGGCCTCTGCTCCTCTGTGTATGTTGAGAGCAGAAGGTTTGTGTGGAAAGATCATGATTGCAGTGGCGGACAGTCAAGATATCAAAATGAAACTCTACTTCATTGAAATGGATCAGCAGCCCAATTGAGTCACATTAAGGGCTCAACCTTGTACTGGTTGTTGCTTCACTCTGCATGCTTCCTAACTAAGGAGAAATATAGATAACATACCACCAACCAGAATGCTGGCGCTGCCCATGCTCTCACAGACGCTATAATGGACTGATTAACTATCTAACTCTATGGCGTAGTACAGAGGATAGCAGCTGAGATCTGAGATCAGCACAATCAGCCTAGGCCCCGCAGAGTAGTCCCTGTGAAGTAACTTAGTATAACCATCATATGTATAAAAAACCAGGATATCAGTGGTTCCAGTTCATTCTGTGGATACAGTATATTGTGATGTCTGTATTCTAAGGTCTCTTGCTGGGTAAAACCCAGACATCTCCTAGTCTCACAGGCCTGATAATTAGTGACCTCCATCGCGTTTTATAAGGGCTTCAGCCATGGCTGTGGCTGTGGGGGCCTCTGGTGTTGGGGGCTCCACACCGTGCATGCCTGCGCCTGCCTGCTGCTCAGCCCAGCCAGTCCAACAGACCCCAGGCGGCCACCAGCCTGTCTGCTGTTGGGAAGGACAGTCAAGCAATGGCCTAAAGATACATGGGGGCTTCTGTCTCTCTATTGCTTTCCTCTATGTCTCTCTCGACTCGCTCTCTGTGTTTTTCTGCCTCTAGTTGCTCTCTCTGCTGGTGACTCTCTTGCCTTTGGGACAAACGGATGGCACTTGATAAGACTGCATCCAGATTTCTGAAGTAGACGTGTTGGAGGCTATTTTGTAAATGACATCGCCGAAGGTCAAGGATCGGTAGCATAGTCTAGTTTACGAGGGTATGTTTGCAGCATGAGTGAAGGGAATGCTGATTGCAAAATAGAAAGCACGTTCTAGAATTTAATTTTTGGATTGGAGATGCCTTAATGTGAGTCTAGAAAGGTATAGTTTACCAGTCTAACCAGACACCTAGGTATTGATTAGTTGTCCAGCATATTTTTAAGTCATGACCGTCCAGAAGTAGTCGATGCTAGACGGCGGGCAGGTGCGGTCTGCCGATCAGTTGAAAGAAGCATGAGTTTAGTTTTTACTTGCATTTTAAGAGGCAGTTTGGAGGCCACGGAAGGAGAGTTGTATGGCATTGAAGCTCGTCTGGAGGTTAAGTTAAACACGTGTCCAAAGTAAGGGACAAAAGTATACAAAAATGGTGTCGTCTGCGTAGAGTGTGATCAGAGAGACATCACCAGCAGCAAGGCGACATCAATTGATGTATATGAGAGAAAAAGAGTCAGCCCGAGAATTGACCCTGTGGGCACCCCATGAAGGATCTGCCAGAGGTCGGACAAGGCCCTCTGATTTGACACACTGAACTCTGTTGAGAAGTAGTTGTGGTAACAAGGTGAGGCAGTCATTTGAGTAAACCAAGGCTTTTGAGTCTGCCAATAAGAATTCGGTGATTGACAGAGTCGAAAGCCTTGGCATGGGTGTTGATGAATACAGGCTTGCACAAGTATTGTCTTTTATCGATGGCGGTGTTATGATGTCTGTTATAGGACACTTGAGCGTGGCTGAGGTGCACCCAGGACCAGCTCGAGGAAACCAGATTGCATGGGCGGAGAAGGTACGGTGCGAGGATTCGAATTGGTCAAGTGATCTGTTTGTTAACTTGGCCTTTCGAAGACCATTAGAAAGGCATGGGTAGGATAGATAGTAGGTCTGAGCAATTTGGGTCTAGAGTGTCTCCCCTTTGAAGAGGGGGATGACTGCGGCAGCTTTCCAATCTTCGGGAACTCAGACGATATGAAAGAGAGTTGAACAGACTGGTAATAGGAGGGTGCAAACAATTGCGGGGGATAATTTTAGGAAAGAGGAGGGTCCAGATTATCTCTCAGCTGATTGTAGGGTCTAGATTTTGCAGCTCTTTTCAGAACATCAGCTATGCTGGATTTGGAGTGAAGGATAAATGGGGAGCTTGGGCAAGTTGCTGTGGGGGGCAAGCTGAATGACCGGGGTAGGGGTAGCCAGGTGGAAAGCTGGCCAGCCGTAGAAAAATGCCAAATTGATCAAAGGCTTTTTGAAATCAAAAAGCATTGAAAAGACTTTGGCCCTTTGTTTTGGTTTGTTTGTTTGTTCATATTAGGGTGTGGTAAAAGCCAATTTGACATTTGCTCAGTACATTGTTTTCACTGAGGAATATGTACAAAGTCTGCTGTTAATGATAATGCAGATGATTTTCCCAAGGTTGCCTGTTACAACCGCACTATCCCACAGTAGTTATTGGGGTCATTTTGTCTCCACTTTTGTTGGATTGAGGTGATCAGTCCTTGGTGCGAGATTCTGGGGAAGAGCCAGAGCTAAGGATGATGTTAAGAGTTTTAAGTATCGCAATTGGAATTCGTTGTCTGTATATTTGTATCATTCTTCATTGGGATACCATCAACACCACAGGCCTTTTTGGGTTGGAGGGGTTTTATTTTGTCTGTAGTTTATTCAAGGGTAATTGGCTAAAATCCAGTGGTTTTTGTAGTCCTTTAATAGATTATTCTATAGATTTGTATATTTGACATGTATATTGTTTTTTTTCTGTTTGTTCTTTGCTTATAGAGCCAAAAGATTGGAGAAAGTGGTGGACCCAACATCTACATTTTGAAAAGATAATTCTTCGCTGTTGTTGTTTTTATGTTTTCCCAGAAGTGGTTAGAGTCTATGGATTCATGAATTATGAGCTGATTTCTGAAGGGCTGTTCCTTCTTTTTTTCGGTAGTGTATTTACTGTATTGTTTTAGTGATTCACCATGTGAAGGAGTAGACTCAGGTTTTCGTCTCGGAGGTCCAGAAATATGTTGTTGGTTGGTCTCTAATGTCTCTCTGACTCTTTCTGTGTCTCTCGCTCTCTGCCTCGTTCTTTCTGTCTCTCTCTGGTCTCTCTTGTCTCTTCTGCCATCTCTCTGTGTCTCTCTGCCTCACTCTCTGTCTCTATTGCTCTCTCTTCTGTCTCCCTGGCCTCTCTCTCTGTCTCTATTGCTCATCTTCTCTCTCTCTCTCTCTCTGGTCAATTCAAACTCAATTCTCTCTCTGTCTCTCTCAGCCTCTATTGGCTCTCTCTCTTGCCATATTGCTCTCTCCCCTCTCTGCCTCCATCTCTGTGTCTCTCTCTGTCCTCTCTTCTGCCCTCTCTATCGTGAATCTATTTGCTCTCTCTGTGTATGATCTTGTCTGGGCTCTCTCTGTGTATCTCTCTGTCTCTCTTTCTGTCTCTCTCTGCCTCTCTCTGTTTGTCTCTCTCCCTGTGTCTGTCTGTCTGTCGTAGATAATAAACAAAAGTGAAATAAACAATAGAAATGAACAGTAAGCATAACACTCACAGAAGTTCCAAAAGAATAAAGATATTACAATGTCATATTATGTATATATACAGTCTCTCTCTGTCTTTCCCTTCTTATCTCCAGATATTTTTCTCAACAGGCTTAGCGTCTCCTGTTATAAATGTCTTCAATAATCTCTCTTCAATCTCAGGAGGAGGAGAGGGGAGGTAGCCAATTTAGAAGTATTGCCCTGACAAAGAGAGAGAGAGAGGCTGCCGTGTGGTAATAGTCCTGAAATTAATAAATTCCTGCTGGCGTCAGAGGTGGAGATAATTGGGGGGGGGGTTGTTGAATGGTTGCACTGTATTTTGATCCTCATGGTCGACTGGTTCTGGGGCACAGGCCATGCCTCAACTTGACTGGATGGTCAGGGGGTCTCTGGAGGGAGCAGGCTGGAGCAGCAGGTCTACTCAGACTAAGCCATAGCTTATTGCCATGGTCAATGGCTGGCCAGTAAAGGCATGGAAAAGGCTATGTGTCTCCAAGTAGTTACCATGGTATTAGCTTGTGTCTGGGAGACATGTCAGGAGACCCATTAGGTCCCTTGCCTGGTCTGTCTGTCTGTCTGTCTGTCTGTCTGTCTGTCTGTCTGTCTGTCTGTCTGTCTGTCTGTCTGTCTGTCTCTTTCATCTCTGTCTGTCTCTTTCATCTCTGTCTGTCTCTTTCATCTCTGTCTGTCTCTTTCATCTCTGTCTGTCTGTCTTTCNTCTGTTGTTTTTTATTTCGAGCAACAAACATTGTGTGATAGATAATAAAGAGCTGGGCAATTTCCCATCACACTTAGAAAAATAAATCTCCAACCCTGAGACACAAAAGCAATCATCTTCACCACTGTATCCCCACACTCAGAATCAGTTAATGCTATTCCTCCTGAGATAGATAGCATTTTGTCAGTGAACTAATTAATAAGAGGTATGGGAACACCAATAGAATAATTTCCCACTCATCTCTAAGGCTATGCGTCTTTTTAACGACACTCCTGACATCTCTGCTCTTTAAAAAACACAGGCAGAGTAACCATTGATTTCAGCTTGTTTGAAACAGTTTCAGAGAATCGTTCACCCGTTCATTTTCCTGAGGCTTCAAATTCGATTGGACATGATCTTACGAACGTGTGTCAATAACTGCTAACAGGTGAACTTGTGAAAGTCATAACGGTAAAGACCTGGCAGTCGGTATGACATCAGTAACCCATCTCATGCTGCAGAGTCACCTCTAGATGCCAGCAAACGGATATTGAGCAAATGAAGAACCATTCTGTAGGAAGTAAGATTGGTTTCCTGG
>NW_019942639.1:273270-292431 GCF_002910315.2 Salvelinus sp. IW2-2015
AAATAACAATCCGTTACCAACCAACTCATTAGGTCTGAAAGAACATCAGTTACCAACCAACTCCATTAGGTCTGAAAGAACATCAGTTACCAACCAACTCCATTAGGTATGAAAACATCAGTTACAACAACGCCGTTAGGTCTGAAGACATCAGTTACCAACCAACTCCATTAGGTCTGAAAAACATCAGTTACCAACAACGCCGTTTAGGTCTGAAAGAACATCAGTTACCAACCAACTCCATTAGGTCTGAAAGAACATCAGTTACCAACCAACGCCGTTAGGTCTGAAAGAACATCAGTTACCAACCAACTCCATTAGTCGAAAGACATCAGTTACCAAACCAACTCCATTACGTCTGAAATAACATCATTACAACAACTCATTAGGTCTGAAAGAACATCAGTTACCAACCAACTCCATTAGGTCTGAAAGAACATCAGTTACCAACAACTCCATTAGGTCTGAAAGAACATCAGTTACCAACCAACGCCGTTAGGTCTGAAAGAACATCAGTTACCAACCAACCTCCATTAGGTCTGAAAGAACATCAGTTACCAACCAACTCC
The DNA here is from genome assembly GCF_002910315.2 of Salvelinus sp. IW2-2015. Taxonomy (NCBI): domain Eukaryota; kingdom Metazoa; phylum Chordata; class Actinopteri; order Salmoniformes; family Salmonidae; genus Salvelinus; species Salvelinus sp. IW2-2015. The sequence goes on from NW_019942639.1 coordinate 273,840, forward strand.
ATTAGGTCTGGATAACATTAGTAATCTACCAAACCGTTAGGTCTGCAATAACATCAGTTACCGACCAGTTACAGTCCCTCAGAATGGAGAACATGGAACATTGGCATCTGTTTCTTCAATGAGCATGTGTAACACACTAGGACTTGAACCTAGGTATCATGCATGGCACAGACTGGGGTAGTCTGTTGAGCTGAAGCCTGACATTATATCAGGGAGCGAACAGACGTTGTCACGTCTTCTCCTGAGTCGGTTCCTCTCCTTGTTCGGGCGATGTTCGGCGGTCGACATCACGGTCTTCTAGCCATCGCAATCCATTTTTCATTTTCCATTTGTTTTGTCTTGTTTTCACTACCTGGTTTTCATTCCCTCATCGTGTTGTGTATTTAACCCTCTGCCCCCCATGTCTTTGTGTGGATTGTTTTGTTGTAAGTGCTTGTGCACATTGCGCGACGGGTTTTATACCCATTCTTTATTATTCTGGATGCGGTGGTTATATATAAATATATTAAACTGCCCTGGATATTACCAGTTACCCAGTTCTACTTTCCTGCGTCTGACTTCGCTGCCACCAGTTACGCACCCCTTACAGAAGTCTTCCGGTCTCAGGCAAGTATACTTTATAGATTTTTTATTATTTTGAAATACGTTTATGAATTAGATTTATTAATTTTGATTTGTGAACTGTATGAAATACACTCATCTGTACAGTATGTAACATAGAGCAATGAACAAGCAATGGCCTTTCAAGGATACAATAAAACATATGAAAGCGAGGAGAACTGTCACGTAGACTCCCTCTCCGGCCTCTACGTCATCAGGCTGCTGATTATCCCACACACCTGTCACCATCGTCAATATGAAATACACTCATCTGTACAGTATGTAACATAGAGCAATGAACAAGCAATGGCCTTTCAAGGATACAATAAAACATATGAAAGCGAGGAGAACTGTCACGTAGACTCCCTCTCCGGCCTCTACGTCATCAGGCTGCTGATTATCCCACACACCTGTCACCATCGTCAAGCGCACCAGCGCCTCATGACACTTACCTGGACTCCATCACCTCCTTGATTATCTTCCCTATATATGTCAGTCCCCTTGGTTCTTTCCTCAGGTGTTATTGACTCTGTTTCATGTCGGTGCATTGTTTGTGGTTTGTGGTTATTGTTTTGTTTATTGATTAAAACACTCACTCCCTGTACTTGCTTCCTGACTCTCAGCACACATCGTTACAATAACATGATGAAATGAAGGATAGAGGAAGAATTAAAAGACTTTTCCATTATTTTTCTACGCTGAAGTCTTCTTTTTTGTGTGTCTTTTAAAACGATCTGTGAGACAAAAAATAAGTCTGTGAGACAAAAAAAAATCCTGTAGCTTAAACATCACTGCTACTTCAGCCAGGTGTTGCTGTAAAGCTAATGAAATGAATACGTTGTGGAAGGTTTGTCCAGAGTCATACGTCAATAGGGTAGAGTGCCTGGGGTAAATTGCTGCCTGTCAACATCAAATGACGCAGCCATCGGTGCCTTGTGGGTGAAGTGTGAGGGAGGGAGCGATCCTGGCCTCTAGTATGGAGGCGTTGTGGTGATCCCAGCAGTGTAAAATAGATTGGGATACCTGCCGCCTAGACCTGCTAGTCTTTCTGTTAGTGGGAAAGGTCTTAGCAGGAGAACACCAGAGAAAGCTATGATTGGCTGGCACATTATTGGAGATAAACCTCCTGTCGTCTAAAGCAATATTCACCTGCTTTCATGGAGTGAGGATTTACTCCTTTGGGGAGACTACAGTTTCCCAGATACATGTCCATTGGGGGAGGAGGTGAAACAGGTTTGTTCTGTAAAACACATCAACAAATTCACAAAATTATTAGTAACGTTCTCACAGTTGAAAAACAACAGTCGTAAATACTGATTTAAATTGACGTGTGTTCAAGTGAATAGCTCAGCCTTGGGAATGGGACTTGTGTCAACCCATCTGTGTAGGTTTGGAACCCAGACAATCTGAAGAAGAAGATATTAAACACAATGTGAATCAAGACACAGAAAAACATTCAACCGCTAATGTATCTCTATAGAATATAGATTTCAGCTTTCTTCCAAAACCCTGCTTTTCATTTGGTTGATTAAGCTTATTCTGATGAACCTCTGAAGAAGCAGCTGAGCCAGCCTCCACTGTTTGGTGTGTTCTGTACTGGGTGTGCTGGGCAGCTGATAGGGTGCCAGGGTTGTCATGGAGGGTTGGCCCCCGAGTGTTCCGGCTTGGTGACAGTCATCATAGAAGGGTCCACCACATATCTACTCCGGATATCTGTGACAAGTGAAAGGAGGCAGGCCACCAAACAAAGTGCATTCGGAAAGTGTTCAGACCCCTTGACTTTTTCCACATTTTGTTACATTACAGCCTTATTCTAAAATGGATTAAGTAAATCAAACTCCTCATCAATCTACACACAATACCCCATAATAACGATGCAAAAACAGTTTTTTAGAATGACCTTATTTACATAGGTATTTAGARCCTTTGCTATGAGACTCAAAATTGAACTCAGGTTCATCCTGTTTCCAGTGATCATCCTTTAGATGTTTCTACAACTTGATTGGAGTACACCTGGGGTAAATTCAATTGATTGGACATGAATTGGAAAGGCACACACCACTCTACATAAGGTCCCACAGTTGACAGTGCATGTCACAGCAAAAACCAAGCCATGAGGTCGAAGGAATTGTCCGTAGAGGTCCGAGACAGGATTGTGTCGAGGCACAGATCTGGGGAAGGGCACCAAAAAATGTCTGGCGCATTGAAGGTCTCTAAGAAAACAGTGTCATCCATCATTCTTAAATGGAAGAAGATTGGAACCACCAAGACTCTTCCCAGAGCTGGCTGCCCAGCCAAACTGAGCAATCGGGCGAGAAGGGCCTTGGTCAGGGAGGTAACCAAGAACCCAATGGTCACTCTGACTGAGCTCCAAAGTTCCTCTGTGGAGATGAGAGAACCACTCACCAATGAGGACTTCATGGCAGAGTGACCAGACGGAAGCCACTCCTCAGTAAAAGGCACATGACAGCCCGCTTGGAGTTTGACAAAAGGCACCTAGGGTACTCTCAGAACATGGGAAACAAGATTCTCTGGTCTGATGAAACCAAGATTGAACTCTTTGGCCTGAATGCCAAGCATCACGTCTGGAGGAAACCTGGCATCATCCCTACGGTGAAGCATGGTGGTGACAGCATTGTGCTGTGGGGATGTTTTTCAGCAGCAGGGACTTGGAGACTAGTCAGGATCGAGGGAAAGATGAACGGAGCAAAGTACAGAGAGATCCTTGATGAAAACCTGCTCCAAAGCACTCAGGACCTCAGACGGGGGCAAAGGTTTACCTTCCAACAGGAAAATGACCCTAAGCACACAGCCAAGACAACGCAGGAGTGGCTTCGGGACAAGTCTCTGAATGACCTTGAGGGGCCCAGCTAGAGCCAGGATTGAACCCGATCGAACATCTCTGGAGAGACCTGAAAACAGTTGTGCAGCGACGCTCCCCATCCAACCTGACAAAGCTTGAGAGGATCTGCAAAGAATGGGAGAAACTCCCCAAATACAGGTGTGCCAAGCTTGTAGCGTCATACCCAAGAAGACTCAAGGCTGTAATCGCTGCCAAAGGTTCCTCAACAAAGTACTGATTAAAGGGTCTGAATACTTATGTAAATGTGATATTTCCYGMTWTTTRTTTTTMTATACATTTGCTAACCTTTCTAAAACCCTATTTTTGCTTTGTCATTATGGGGTATTGTGTGKTTATTTGAGTTGTTCTTGCCATAATATGGACTTGGTCTTTTACCAAATAGGGCTATTTTCTGTATACCACCCCTACCTTCTCATAACACAACTGATCGTCTCAAATGCATTAAAAAGGAAATACATTCCACAAATTAGCTTTTTACAAGGCACACCTTTTAATTGAAATGCATTCCAGGTGACTACCTCATGAAGCTGTTTGAGAGAATGCCAAGAGTGTGRAAAGCTGTCGTCAAGGCAAACGGTAGCTACTTTGAATAATTTAAAAAWWAWAWATATTTTTTGATTTGTTTGACTGTTTTTTGGTTTCTACATGATTCCATATGTGTCACGGCTGTTTAAAGAAGAGGACCAAGGTGCAACGTGATTGGAATACATTCTTCTTTTAATAAAAGAAGAACACTTAAAACTTCTTATGGCTGCAGGGCGGTGCCGGTACACTTATGACAACAGCCACTTCAAGTGCAGGGCGCGAAATTCAAAATATATATTTTTTTAAATATTTAACTTTCACACATTAACAAGTCCAATACAGCTAATGAAAGATACACATCTTGTGAATCCAGCCAACATGTCCGATTTTTTAAAATGTTTTACATGGAAAACACCACGTATATTTATGTTAGCTCACCTCCAAATATAAAAAAGCACAGACATTTTTCACAGCACAGGTAGCATGCACAAAACCAACATAACTAACCAAGATCCAACCAAACTAACCAAGAAACAACTTCATCAGATGACAGTCCTATAACATGTTACCAATAAATCTATGTTTTGTTTGAAAAATGTGCATATTTAGGTATAAATCAGTTTTACATTGCAGCTACCATCACAGCTACCGTCAAAAATAGCACCGAAGCAGCCAGAGTAATTATAGAGACCAACGTGAAATACCTAATACTCATCATAAAACATTCTGAAAAAACGATGGTGTACAGCAAATTAAAGACAAACATCTTGTGAATCCAGCCAATATTTCCGATTTTTTAAGTGTTTTACAGCGAAAACACAATATATCATTATATAGCTTACTACAATAGCCACCACACTACCGCATTCATTCATCAAGGCACGTTAGCGATAGCAATAGGCACGTTAGCGATCGTAACAAACCAGCAAAAAAGTATATAATTTTTGACTAACCTTGATAAACTTCATCAGATGACAGTCCTATAACATCAGGTTATACTACACTTATGTTTTGTTCGAAAATGTGCATATTTAGAGCTGAAATCAGTGGTTATACATTGTGCTAACGTAGCATCTTTTTCCCAGAATGTGCGGATATTTCTATTGACTCTCACCTATTCTGACCAAATAACTATTCATAAACATTACAAAAAAATACATTGTATAGGAAATGATAGATACACTAGTTCTTAATGCATCGCAGTGTTAGAATTCTAAAAATAACTTCATTACGACATAAGGCTTACGTTATGGCGAGAGCGTGCCCAAAACCTGGGCGCAAAACTAATAGTACACAGTTCGACAGATATATGAAATAGCATCATAAAATGGGTCCTACTTTTGATGAGCTTCCATCAGAATGTTGTACAAGAGGTCCTTTGTCGGGAACAATCGTTGTTTGGTTTTAGAACGTCCTTTGTCCCTCTTGAATTAGCAAGCACACTCGCCAAGTGGCGCGAAGCTCTCCTTCCTGAACAAAAGCACACAACGCAACACGCCTAACGTCCCGAACAAATTTCAATAATCTAATAAAACTATATTGAAAAAACATACTTTACGATGATATTGTCACATGTATCAAATAAAATCAAAGCCGGAGATAGTAGTCGCCTATAACGACAGCTTTCCAGAAGGCAATTCCAGGTCCATCCTCGCGCTTTCCAGAAAACAGGAAATGGGTGACACGTCATTCCAAGAGGATTTATTCCACCTCAGACCAAGATAAACACCCCATTTCTTCTCTCACTGCCTCTTGACATCTAGTGGAAGGTGTATGACGTGCATGTATACTATACAAACGGCCCTAGAACAGAGCATCGTTTTCAGACTTTCCACTTCCTGGTCAGGAAGTTTGCTGCCAAATGAGTTCTGTTTTACTCACAGATATAATTCAAACGGTTTTAGAAACTACAGAGTGTTTTCTATCCAATAGTAATAATAATATGCATATTGTACGAGCAAGAATTGAGTACGAGGCCGTTTGAAATGGGCACCTTTTATCAGAGCTACTCAATACTGCCCCTGCAGCCCAAACAGGTTAAGACAAACTAACAAAACAACAAAAACGAACATGAAGCTATAAACAACTAGTGCTGACATGCAACTAAACATAGACAACTACCCACAAAACCAAAATGGGAAATGGCAAACCTAAATAGGAACCCCAATCAMAGACAACGATAAACAGCTGTCTCTGATTGGGGTTCCTATTTAGGCCACCATAGACCTACAATATGCCTAGACTTACAAACACCCTAGACATACAAAAACCCTAGACAGTACAAAAACACGCATACCCACCCTCGTCACACCCTGACCTGACCCGAATAATACAGAAAACATAGATAACTAAGGTCAGGGCGTGACAATATGTGTTATTTCATAGCTTTGATGTCTTCACTATTATTCTACAATGTTGAAAATAGTCAAAATAAAGAAAAACCCTTGACTGAGTAGGTGTGTCCAAACTTTTGACTGGTACTGTATGTAAATAAGGTACTTCTGTTTGTTATTTTTAAAACATTTGCCAAAAAATCTAAAAATCTGTTTTCGCGTTGTTATTATGGGGTATTGTGTGTAGATTGATGAGGGGATTTTTTTTTGTCCATTTTAGAATAAGGCTGTAACGCAACAAAATGTGGAAAAAGATAAGGGGTTGTAATACTTTCCGAATGCACTGTAGAACAACCACTTGCTGACAGGGAAGAGTGTCCTGCTATGATACTCTGTTACAACCCAAACTCAACCAGAATTGTTCCTCGAACAATGTGATAGCTAAACCAAGTCACTCACTCTCTCTCATGAGTACAGACATTTAAGCTATTACAACTCATCACACTCTCACAATAGCAAATTCTTTACTTATTAGATACAATTAGTCTTAAATCACCTGTTCTCCTGGCATATAAATGTTAACTATGTAGAGAATTTGTTCCAGCATCCCAGGACCCCAACATGGGGACGATGGGAGGTGGAGGTGGTCCATGCCATTCCTTTTGTTCCATTTCATTGGTTTTTGTGGTGGGGATCCCCTCCCTCTGGAAGGTACCTGTGGTGGGGATCTCCTCCCTCTGGAAGGTCCCTGTGGTGGGGATCTCTCCTCTTGAAGGTCCCTGTGGGGGTGATCCCCTCCCTCCTGGAAGGTCCCTGTGGTGGGGATTCTCCTCCCTCTGGAAGGTCCTGTGGTGGGGATCTCCTCCTCTTGAAGTTCCCTGGTGGGGATCTCCTCCCTCTGGAAGGTCCTGTGGTGGGGATCTCTCCCTCTGGAAGGCTCCTTGGTGGGTCTCCTCCCTCTGGAAGGTCCCTGTGGTGGGGATCTCCTCCTCTTGAAGGGTCCCTGGTGATGGGGATTCCTCCTCTGGAAGGTCCTGTGGTGGGGATCTCCTCCCTCTGGAAGGTCCCTGTGGTGGGGATCTCCTCCTCTGGAAGGTCCCTGTGGTGGATCTCCCCTCTGGAGTCCCTGTGAGGATCCCTCCTCTGGAAGACTTGTGTGGGGATCTCTCCCTCTGGAAGGTCGTGTGGTGGGGTATCCTCTCCTACTTGAAGGTCCCTGTGGTGGGGATTCTCCTCCCTCTCGGAAGGTCCCTGTGGTGGGGATCCTCCCTCCTCTGGAAGGTCCCTGTGGTGGGGATCTCCTCCCTTGGAAGGTCCCTGGTGGTGGGATCTCCTCCCTCTGGAAGGTCCCTGTGGGTGGGGATCTCCTCCCTCTGGAAGGTCCCTGTGGTGGGGTTCTCCTCCCTCTGGAGGGGACTGTGTGTGGGGATCTCCTCCCTCTGGAAAGTCCCTGTGTGGGGATCTCCTCCCTCTTGAAGGTCCCTGTGGTGGGGATCCCTCCCTCTTGAAGGTCCCTGTGATGGGATCTCCTCCCTCTGGAAGGCCCTGTGGTGGGATCTCCTCCCTCTGGAAGGTCCCTGTGGTGGGGATCTCCTCCCTCTGGAAGTCCCTGTGGTGGGGATCTCCTCCCTCTTGAGGTCCTCTGTGGTGGGGATCTCCTCCTCTGCGTGAGGTCCCTGTGGTGGGGATCCCTCCCTCTGGAAAGTCCCTATGGTGGGGATCCCCTCCCTCTGGAAAGTCCCTGTCTCTGTGCAGGGATGCTGTCTGTCTGGAGGATCCCCTCAATTTCAGGTGCACAGGCAGGATGTCATCAAGGAGCTATCCAGCGCGAGGTGGAGAGTAGGAGACACACAAAGACATTATAATCACAATTATAATCACCTGAGAACTACTGAGACTACTGACTACTACGCTGAGATACTACTACTACCCGAGATACTACTACTACCGACTACTGAGAACTACTACTACCTGAGAGACTACTACTACCTGAGAGACTACTACTACCTGAGCTACTACTACCTGAGATACTACTACCGAGATACTACTACTACCCGAGAGAACTACAATACCCGAGAGACTACTACTACTGAGAGACTACTACTACCTGAGAGACTACCACTACCTGAGATACTATTACTACTGAGATACTATTACTACCTGAGAGACTACTACCTGAGATACTATTACTACCTGAGAGACTACTACTACCTGAGAGACTACTACTACTGAGAGACTACTACCTACTACTGAGAGACTACTACCTGAGAGACTACTACTACCTGAGACTACCACTACTGAGAGACTACTACTACTGAGATACTACTACTACTACCTGAGAGCACTACTGAGAGACTACACTACCTGAGAGACTAATACCTGAGAGACTAATACCTGAGAGACTACTACTACCTGAGATACTACTACTACTACCTGAGAGACTACTACCTGAGAGACGACTACTACCTGAGATACTACTACTACCTGAGAGACTGCTACTACCTGAGAGACTGCTACTACCTGAGGACTACTACTAGCTGAGTGATTACTACTACCTGAGAGACTACTACTACCTGAGAGACTACTACCTGAGAGACTACTACTACCTGAGAGACTACTACTACCTGAGAGACTACTACCTGGATACTATTACTACTGAGAGACTATTACTACTGAGACTACTACTACTGAGAGACTACTACTACCTGAGAGACTACTACTACCTGAGAGACTACTACTACCTGAGAGACTACCACTACTGAGAGACTACCACTACCTGAGAGACTACTACTACCTGAGATATTATTACTACTACTGAGTGACTACCACTACCTGAGAGACTAATACTTGAGAGAATACTACTACCTGATAGACTACTACTACCTGAGAGACTACTACCTGAGAGACTACTACTACCTGAGAGACTACTACTGCCTGAGAGACTACTACTGCCTGAGATACTACTACTACCTGAGAGACTACTACTACCTGAGATACTACTACTACCTGAGAGACTACTACTACCTAAGAGACTACTACTGAGAGACTACTACTACCTGAGAGACTACTACTACCTGAGAGACTACCACTACCTGAGAGACGACTACCTGAAATACTACTACTACCTGAGAGACTGCTACTACCTGAGAGACTTTCTACTACTGAGAGACTACTACTACCTGATAGAGACTACTACTACTGACAGATCTATACTACCTGAGAGACTACTACTACCTGAGAGACTACTACTAGCTGAGTGATTACTACTACCTGAGAGACTACTACTACCTAAGAGACTACTTCCTGAGAGACTACTATCAGCTGCCCCTGCTTTAGGTTCATTTTCTACTGCTAGTTGTTTACCTGTCTATGGGCCCTCTGCATAATCTCATCACCTAGCAGACATCAGGAGGGTTTATCAGACTGAGATTAAGAGACTTGGACCATCTTTAGGATTCTTTCTCACCCAATTCTCATTTCATTGGAAATGCACCTCAGTGCAGGTGTTACATGTGTTATGTAGAAAAACCTTACCCTAATATGGGTCCACCATGGAATGATACTATACAATCATTGGGATGTCTACCTGCTCATGGCTTACTGATGGAGGAACTTGAGCAAGATTTCAGGACAAAGCCTTGGTTTACCAATGATATGTTCATCACACCACAACTATTGAACTGTACAAATGAAGTCAAACCTTACTCCATTGGTGGTTGTTCATAGAGGACTTTTGGGAAAGTTACCAGAATTTTGCAACCTTACATCAGACCAATCAGAAGTACAGTGTATAAATAGTTACCGCGAGGAGAGTTATCCATGGTTTGCTTTCTCAGATAAAGCCAATTTAATGATACACAAGCCTTCAAGCAACTTTCTATCTTGTGCCTGGATAATGGAACCACAGAACTAGAATAAGATTATATTTCTATGGATGGAACATCAGAGGTATCCCTCCGTATAATGGCATCATAATCATAACTGCATCACCAATAGTTAAATCTAGGGCATCAATGTCATAGCAACCAGAGACTCTTCTATTGATTGTTACAAAATCAATTAATAGTTCCATACAATTCCATATCATGTTGAATTCAGATTGAATAAGTAACATGTAGGACACTTAAACTATTGCCTACAATCCTATGAGGATTAAATGCCCAATGCCAGAATCATGACACAGGACAGCAGCACAAGGTCTAATGGAACACTGAGTATCAGGCATTTACACAGCGGAACTTTAAGATACATTCTAAAATCCACAAACTCAATACATAGAACCATAAAATGTGCACGTTCTAAAATCCCCTGAAACTAAATACATATAGCCTTAAAATGTGCACATGTGTACAGAACCATTTTTGTTACACTAGCAATCTATAGTATATTCCTTACTGCACATCTGCCTCCAACTCTGTTTTAGGCCCATCAATGTCTTAAAGAAATGTCATCACTAAACAACTGAATAAGTTCCTCTATAAATAGACCTGCAGCACATTACAGTTAGTGGACAGACATTGAGTTGAATCACAGTATTTTAGGCCATCACAGATTCCAGTTGGTGACCTGGATAATGTGGCTGCTGTTGGAATCCTCCTGCTCCTCCTCCTATGGAACAGGACCCAGCTGACCTCAATACATGTCATTATCATATCACAGTGTCCTCTTGGCATGACGCAGACATATCACTGTGTATGTGTTGTATCACTGCTATGTAACACAGTCTAAAGACATGCCACATGCTAGCCCCCTGGGAACAGTATACAGTCAAGTGTTGTTGCTGTATGTTGACACAGAAACATCCCCAATGGACCCCCATGAATCCCCCATCATGACACACACTTATCACCAACAGATACAATTTGCACACTCACACATATACACACACGCACACACACATTATAGTAGCTGTGTGATGAGAACGTGGTGTCTCTCATAGAAAGCAGCAGGGTACGATGTGCCTCTAATCCTTTGTTATTAATTGTGTCTTAAACAAGCGACGCCTACTCAGTCCTCCTGGTGTCAGCAGCACCCAGAGTATCCATGGAAACTGCAGGCTGGGCCCAGCTCATGGAGAGATGCAGTCTGTTGCCCGACAGGCAGAAAATGCCTCATGTAAATAGTGTGAATGAGAGTGCACTCGGGTGGTGTGTTCTTGCAAGTGCATGGAAGAGAATATAATACAAAGGTCTTGATCAACTCAAACAGTGGAAAGATAACGTATGGAGGATTGTGCTCTAGAATCAGAATTAGTTTGTTAGATATTTGATTGGTTTAGTCTAGTTTTATAACACAAGTGAATGTGCATGTGTGAGCAAAAACAATGCTAGAGCAAAGGTCAATGTAAACAACACAAACCAGTGGAAAAAAAGAATCTGCCATTTTGTATCCAGCAACACCATCTACCGGTGAGATTTGATAATACATAAAAACATGAATCAGTCACTCACATCTATTACAGTTCATATCAGGATCTCAGTCAATTGAAATAAATTCATTAGGCCCTGATCTATGGATTTAACATGACTGGGCAAGGATGTAGGCCCACCCACTTGGGAGCAAGGCCCAGTCAATCAGATTGAGTTTTTCCCCACAAYGGGCTTTATTAGAGACAGAAATACTCCTCAGTTTCATCGGCTGTCCGGGTGACTGGTCTCAGACGATCCCACAGGTGAAGAAACCGGATGTCGAGGTCCTGGGCTGACGTGGTCTGCGGTTGTGAGGCCGGTTGAACGTACTGCCAAATTCTCTAGAACAACGTTGGAGGCGGCTTATGGTATAGAAATGAACATTCAATTCTCTGGCAACAGCTCTGGTAGACATTCCTGCATTCAGCATGCCAATTGAATGCTCCTTCAAAACTTCATACATCTGTGGCATTGTGAGTGTGACAAAACTGCACATTTTATTGTCCCCAGCACAAGGTGCACCTGTGTAATGATCATGCTGTTTAATCAGCTTCTTGATATGCCACACCTGTCAGATGGATGGATTATCATGGCAAAGAAGAAATGCTGACAAACATGGATGTAAATTTGTGCACAACATTTGAGAGAAATTAGCTTTTTGTGCGTATGGAACATTTCTGGGATCTTTTATTTCAGCTCATGAAACATGGGAAAAACACTTTATATGTTGCATTTATATATAGAACCCTTTAGAACCCTTTATGTTCAGTTAAAACTGAAAAAATAAACAAAAAATMGTGTAAATTCAGCTGTAAACTATTTGGAACACAATGCCTGACACGTAACATTTTACTAGTGAAACAGATATGTTGAACTAGCTTGCTTGAGGTTTTGACATAACCATATAGCCTAATACAGCTTTTCTAAGAGCAAGGTGAGGTTTCTTACGTCTAAAAATGTGTATTATTAAATGTAATAAGAAAATGTAATAGATTAGAACAATGCATGGATAGTAAAAAGAATGATTGAATATTAAAGTGTTGCTTCTAAAGTTCAGTACATTTCAACCAATATTTTTGTCGTGCTCACTGCTCACGAGCCAAAATGGGTCCCCGAAAAATATGCACAATTGTGTACTACATCATCCATTTTGTGTGATGTCATGTCCTGCAAAAAAAAAAATGCAATTCGTATAATATGGTACGAGTTTGTAAGTGCTTAAGATCCCGACTGCATCTAAGTGTAAATAATAAATAATAATGTGTTAATGTCTGTTTTTGTATGGTGTGCAGTAAAACCAAAATGCATATTTTTTTGCAGCGCTTCATATCAATAACCATTCTACCTTGTAGTGCTCCCTTTCATACGTTTACTAGAGTGCACATATCTAAAGATATAAAATACGCTTTGCTAAATATACTTGTGTAAAATTTGAACACACTATGACATTTTCATTTTTTTTAAATACATATTTTACCAAATACTATTAAAGACTATAAGTGATGGCGATGAGGATTGTAGGAAAGTGATTCTTTCTCTCCTTATGACAGAAAACATTAGGTGACATTGGTCCCTGATGTGAGTATTACATCTACAGTCCTAAACAATTTGTTTTTCTCTCCTGTTAATACAACATTCTCTGATAAAGATGTTTGTAATAAAGTGTTAAAAAGAGAAATAATACAAAATCCTGATAAACAATAAAGGTCCTACAGCTGATGACAGGGTTGTGTGCAACTAAGCATTTGCATAACGTATGATATCTCCCCACCACTAGGAGGCTCTTCACTTCTTGTCTTTGACATCTTTGTCAGGCTGCTCAATAAGTTCCCCCTTGTGATACTTCTGTCCGATCCCATAAGGCACGTGTGCAGCGATGGTCCCCAGCTCCTTGGCTCCCTCGATGTGGAACATCTGGTCGTCGAAAAATATGTGGGGCCGGATTATCTGCAGGAGGGGCCCTTTGGGGGCCCCGGCTAGGAACAGGGCTTCATCGATCTCCAGGCCCCAGCTCCTGAGGGTCTTGAGGGCACGGGCCCCTGAGCTGGCTGCACTGCGGGCTGTTACCAGGTAGGTACGAATGGGGCAGTTCATACGCTCATTCTTGGCGTAGAACTTTCTCTGGAGCTTCCCCAGTGCCTCCAGGAAACACTTCAAGGGACCCTGAGAGAAACAAATGAGACATAGGGTTAGCATAGTATTGTTTTTACTTTCGTCCAAAATCAAAGTAAATAATACATATCAATGGGTTATTGGGATAGTCCCCTATTATAGATGGTCTTTAGATGCTCAAACTATCACCAAGATATTAACTGCCAATGTTGATATGCAACAACTTGGTACGATTAAGGTAAGGGTTACGTCAGGGATTAGGGATAGTGGGATAGTTAGTTAAAAAGTTTTTTGCTAGTTAGTTGAAAATCTATAACCCCTGTATACACTCTTATAAAAAAGGGTTACAAAAGGGTTCTTCGGCTGTCCCCACAGGATAACCCTGTTTGGTTCCTGGTAGAACCCTTTTTGGTCCCGGGTAGAACCCTTTTGAGTTCCATGTAAAACCCTCTGTGGAAAGGGTTCTACCTGGAACCAAAAAGGGTTTATCAAAGGGTTTCCTATGGGGACAGCCAAAGAACCCCTTTACATTGTAGATAGCCCATTTTTTCTAACAGTGTAGGAGACTCCAAATAAGGAAATCTGAAGAAAAAAAACATCTACATAAAGTGTCGTCATGTAGTACTTCAGAATCCTCTCGTGATCACCTTTTTAAGAGCTATGTTCTCAAACTCCTGCTCGTGCTCAAAGAACTTATCCAGGCCACGTCGTTTCGCGATGATCTCCGACTCATCAGAGAAGAGGACAGCGTCTCCGTCAAAGGCTACTTTCAGCTGTGTGTCGGACAGCTGGTTTTCCACATCTCCAGATGTAAACATGGTCGCTGCAGCAATGCCTGTTTATAAAATATTATTTGGGTTTTATACATTCTCATAACAAATAATCTCATAATCTTTCAATATTAACAATAGTTAATAATCTTTAAATATTTCTGTTCCAAAGAAACGTGTCCATAAACCAGAATACACTATTTTTTGTTGCTGGAATTTATTTGTTGCTTGATGCAGCCAACCCCCTGGTCCTTGTCCTAGGAATTGGTCATTTTAGGGATTTGAATCTGGATTGGCTATTTCAGGRCTCAGATCAATTTAAGAGTATAACCTTGTTAGGTTCTTATTGATTGATTTAAGTCTTACTAATAACCCCCATAAATAGTGTCTAGTGCAGGTATGCACAAACTGGGGTACACACAATGCCATCCGGGGAACGCAAAATAAAAATCTGATTCACATTTTTTTTAATGAAAATAAAAACACAATTAGTAGCCTCGTTTCACTGGCAAAAATTAAATTAAACCACTTAGTGATCAGCGAAGTAACAACACAATGTCAAATACAGGTAGCCTAGTCAAATAATTAACATCCAATCACATTAACCGTTACTCTCTCACGGGAATTCCACTAACGGTCCGTATGTAGCCAAACGTAGCAGTTGCTCATTCCGTTGGCTTGAAAATGTATAAATGGTTAAAAAAAGTAAGGCCCGCATTCCAGCTCTACTGGTAGTACTGCTACTACCAGCAGTGCTATACCTGCACCTGTCGATGACACAAGTTGTTCTGCTTCCACGAGCACATCCAATGCTAGCATCAGTAATTCTACATTTGTTGTTAGCCAGCTAGCATGGACACTGACAGTTGTGAATCCGATGCAGCCGAAGAGCTACTGAACCCTTACCCGGGAAAGCACCGAACAACAGGACATTGGACCATTGAGGAGGCGCTAATACGATGAGCACTACATTGATTTGGGGTTCACTTATATTGGGAGTAGTGCCTTTCCTCAGCCACAGTGTGTTATATGTGCAAAAGTACTATGTCACAACTCGATGAATCCTTCACTCTTGCGCAGACATTTAGAAACAAACATGCCAATTTGAAAAATAAGAAGCGGGAGTTTTTTGAGCAAGAATTAAGACGACTTTCGAGTAGTAAGACATGTATAAAAGCAACAGATACCATTAATAAGAAGGGGCTAGAAGCGTCTTATATGGTGAGCTACCGAGTGGCTAGGACAGGCAAGCCCCATACTATTGTGGAGGACTTAGCTGCTGCTGAGGATATGGCTGGGACAATGCTGGGGGAAAGGCCCAAAAAACTATACAGACAAAGACTTCATCAAACAACACTGTTTCAAAACACGTCAGTGAATGGCAGGAGATGTTTTGAAACAATTAACATACAACATATAAGCCAGTGAATTCTATGCAGTACACTGGATGAGTCAACAGACGTGGCAGACCTAGCACAGCTCCTGGATATGTTACGGTTATGGGGGGGTCAATTAAGGAAGACATCCTCTTCAAGCTGACTAAATGACTACAGATCCGTAGCACTCACGTCCCGTAAGCCATGTAAGTGTTTTGAAAGGCTGGTAAGGGCTCACAACACCATTATCCAGAAACCCTAGACCCACTCCAATTGCATACTGCACAAACAGATGCCCACAGATGATTGCACCATTCTATTGCACTCCACACTGCCCTTTCCTACCTGGACAAAAGGAACACTTATGTGAGAATGCTGTTCATTGACTACAGCTCAGCGTTCAACACCATATGTCCAGCTCGAAGCTCATCACTAGCTAAGGATCCTGGGTCTAAACACTCTCCCTCTGCAACTGGATGGCCTGGACTTCCTGATGGCCGCCCCCAGGTGGTGAGGGTAGGTAGCAACACATCTGCAACGCTGTCTCCCCTCAACATTGGAGCTCCCCAGGGGGTGCGTGCTCAGTCCCCTCTCTGTACTCCTGTTCACTCATGACTGCATGGCCAGCCAGCACGACTCCAACACGATCATTAAGTTTTCCGACAACACAACAGTGTAGGCTGATCACGGAAACCGATGAGAACAGCCCATAGGGTAGGAGGTCAGAGACCCTGGCAGGTGGTGCCAGACATAAACAACCCTAGTCACGCCCAACGTAACCAAGACTTAAGGAGACTGATGTTGTGGGAGCTACAGGAAACATGGAGGACCGAACGCACGCACCCATTCTCATCGACGGGCTGTGTACGTGGAGCAGGTTGCTTTAGAGCTCAAGTTCCTTGGTGTCCCACATCAACAACAACTAGAACTGGTCCAACACCCACCAAGCACAGTCGTCGGAAGAAGCACGAGACAAAGCCTAATCTTCCCTTCAAGGCCGATAAACTAAAGATTTGGCATGGGTCTTGAGATCCTCAAGAAGGTTCTACAGCTGCCAACATCGAGCGCATTCCTGACCTCGGTTGCATCACTGCCTGGTAATGGAAATTTTGACTCGCCCTTTGACCGCAATGGCACAACAGAGAGTAAGTGGCGTATGGCCCAGTCACTCACTGGGCCGAGCTAAGCTGCCTCGACCATACCAGGACTCTACACCAGGTGGTGTCAGAGGAAGGCCCTAAAATGTGCATAGACCCATGCCACCTGATGACGGAGTCATTTTAGACTGTGTGTCTCAGGGAGTCTAAAGCTACCAGCATGGCAAGCGGTAGCCTTCAGAAGTGCCAAGTCTTAGGACAACAAGGCTGCGTCAAGCAGTTGTTTAACCTCCCAAGCCATAAGACCTCGAAAACAGTTAAATCAACATTGGCTTACCCGGACATATTTCCACATTTACCATTTCTCCAACTGTCCTTTTACTGTTGCTACTCATTTGTACTTTTCTAACGCTATTGTTCGACCTAGATACCTTTTTTTTGCACTTTTGGTTAGAGCCTGTAAGTAAGCAATTTCACTGTAAGGTCTACACTGTTGTATTTGGCGAAGTGACAAATACACTTTGATTGATTTGATTCTGCAAACCATTGGAAACAGGTACAACATGAGAAGGATATTTTTAAAAGTAGCGTGACACTATTGTGACATCAGCTTATCATTTTCCATGGTTTAACTATTGGGCCTAGGTTCAAGATCAGTGTTGGTACCCATTCACTCTCCATCTGTAACTGATGGCTGAGACAAAGCCAATGACACGGGAGACCTAGTGGACTTTAGCCTCCTGATGACTCGAGGTTATTGAGAGGGAATTGTAGATAGTGGCGTACACGCAGCATCACCAAGAGGCTATTGCTCGCACATCACGATACTATGCTCTTCTTGCCATAAGGATTATATAGACTGACAGACTTGGTAAAAATAGGCAAAACAAACCGTTTCTGGACAACTCCGTCTATCACTATAAGTGCAACAATTACCTACGCTGAACAACTGGCACTGATAGTTATTTTGAAAGGAACCCCCCCTTATGCGTACGGTTCCTCAAATCACAATTGGCAACGGCCTGTTTCCTTTGGCCATTTCCTCCTTTCCTTCGTATTTTCACATTCATCCAACTCCGCTGCTCATGCCTAAAAGATGTATATTTTCTGCATTAATAGCAATGAGATATGGCGCCAAAGACCGACCAGTGTAACGCTCATCAGTTGGCAGAATTCATACGTAAGGTGTTTAAGGAGGACCTGCGCTGCGTTCTATCAAGAGGGCCAAAAAAAGTGTACTGAACACGTTTATTCATTAAACAATTGAGAGTCAGCATTTTGTCTCTTCTTAATTAATTATAAAAAATAGTAATTAATATTATATTTCACATATTCAACTGTTTTCGACATAAAATTTTTTATCACTTCTCTGGAAACGGAGCTGATTGCACTGATGAGAGTTTCCTCCACAGCGAACTGGCCAATATCTGGGTGAATAGGTTTGTTTTTTTATTTCGCGGCTACAGCCTGAAATAAAGATCATAGAACATCTGAGGAGGCTATCTTTT
>NW_019942639.1:292456-294855 GCF_002910315.2 Salvelinus sp. IW2-2015
GTACCAAGGAGTGCCAAGTCTTAGGACATACAAGGCTGCGGTCAAGCAGTTGTTTAACCTCCCAAGCCATAAGATCTCTGAAACAGTAAATCAAATGAGCTTACCGGATATTTCCACTATTATCCCATTTCTCTCACTGTCCTTTTACTGTTGCTATATTTGTACTTTTACTACCTATTGTTCACCTAATACCTTTTTTGCACTTTTGGTTAAGAGCCTGTAAGTAAGCGATTTCACTGTAAGGTCTACACTGTTGTATTTGGCGCAAGTGACAAATACACTTTGATTGATTTGATTCTGCAAACCATTGCGAAAAAACAGTCAGGACAACATGAGAGGATATTTTTAAAGTACTGGACAGCTTTGTGACATCAAATGGACTTTGGTGGTCAAGATGTGTTGGTATCTGTACTGATGGCGCAAAAGCCATGACAGGGAGACATAGTGGATTGCTCCCGACGCCACTTGGGTACACTGRAGCATCCACCAAGAGGCTATTGCTGCCAAAGGAATGCCTGACAGCTTGAAATAGGTTCTGGACACTATAGTGAAAATTGTTAACTTTGTTAAAGCAAGGCCCCTGAACTCTCGTGTATTTTCTGCATTATGCAATGATATGGGCAGCGACCATGTAACGCTTTTGCAACATACTGAAATGCGCTGGTTATCAAGGGGAAAAGTGTTGACACGTTTTTTTAAATTGAGAGACGAGCTTAAAGTTTTCATTACTGACCATAATTTTCACTTGTCTGACTGATTGCATGATGACGAGTTTCTCACACGACTGGCCTATCTGGGTGATGTTTGTTCTCGCCTGAATGATCTGAATCTAGGATTACAGGGACTTTCCGCAACTATATTCAATGTGCGGCACAAAATTGAGGCTATGATTAAGAAGTTGGAGCTCTGCTCTGTCTTGGTGTCTGCATTAACAAGGACCTCACACGGATCTTTCCATCATTGTATGATTTGTTTGTGTGCAAATTAACTCAAGCTTACGGACAATGTCAAATGTGATATAGCGAAGCACCTGAGTGAGTTGGGTGTGCAATAACGCAGGTACTTTCCTGAAACGGATGACACAAACAACTTGATTCGTTATCCCTTTCATGCCGTGCCTCCAGTTCACTTACCGATATCTGAACAAGAGCCTCATCGAAATTGCAACAAGCGGTTCTGTGAAAATTGAATTTAAATCAAAAGCCACTGCCAGATTTCTGGAATAGGCTGCGCTCAGAGTATCCTGCCTTAGCAAATAACGCAGTTAAGACACTGATTCCCTTTGCAACCACGTACCTATGTGAGAGTGGATTCTCAGCCATCACTAGCATGAAAACGAAATACAGGCACAGACTGTGTGTGGGAAAAGACAGAGACTCTTTCCAATACAACCCAACTTTGCAGAGTTATGTGCATCCTTTCAAGCACACCCTTCTCATTAACCTGTGGTGAATTATTCACAATTTTCGATGAACAAGTAAGGTTTTATATGTTAGATGGCTAAGAGCAAAATTATTGATTATTATTATATTATTATTTGTGCCCTGGTCCTATAAGAGCTCTTTGTCACTTCCCARGAGCCGGGTTGTGACAAAAACTCACACTGAGTCAGGTTTCTAGGCCTCCTTGCTCGCACACACTTTTTCATTTCTGCCCACAAATGTTCAATGGGATTGTGAGGTCAGGGCTTTGTGATGGCCACTCCAATACCTTGACTTTGTTGTCCTTAAGCCATTTTGCCACAACTAAGGTCCTTTGCTGTTGTTCTGTGATTTATTTGCACTTTTCGCACCAAAGTACGTTCATCTCTAGGAGACAGAACGAGTTTCCTTCGGAGCGGTATGACGGCTGCGTGGACCCATGGTGTTTATACTTGCGTACTATTGTTTGAAACAGATGAATGTGGACCTTCAAGCATTTGAAAATTGCTCCCAAGCATGAAGCAGACTTGTGGAGGTCTACAATTTTTTTTGTGAGGTCTTGGCTGATTCTTTTGATTTTCCCATGATGTCAAGCAAAGAGGCACTGAGTTTGAAGGTAGGCCTTGAAATACATCCACAGGTGCACCTCCAATTGACTCAAATGATAGCGATTAGCCTATCAGAAACTTCTAAAGCCATGACATCATTTTCTGGAATTTCCAAGCTGTTAAAGGCACAGTCACTTAGTGTATGTAAACTTCTGACCCACTGGAATTGTGATACAGTGAATTATAAGTTAATAATCTGTCTGTAAACAATTGTTATAAAAAATGACTTGTGTCATGCAACAAGTAGATGTCCCTCCGACTTCCCAAAACTATAGTTTGATAAACAAGAAATTTGTGAGAGGTTAAAAAACAAGTTTTAATGACTCCAACCTAAGTGTATGTAAACTTCCGACTTCAACTGTATTGTATA
>NW_019942639.1:301262-303563 GCF_002910315.2 Salvelinus sp. IW2-2015
ACTTTGGAAGTATGCTTGGGGTCATTGTCCATTTGAAGACCCATTTGCGACCAAGCTTTAACTTCCTGACTGATGATTCTTGAGATGTTGCTTCAATATATCCACATCATTTTCCATCCTCATGATGCCATCTACTTTGTGAAGTGCACCAGTCCCTCCTGCAACAAGCACCCCCGCAACATGATGCTGTCACCTCCGTGCTTCACGGTTGGGATGGTGTCTTTCGGCTTGCAAGCATCCCCCTTTTTCCTCCAAACATAAAGATGGTCATTATGGCCAAACAGTTCTATTTTTGTTTCATCAGACCAGAAACATTTCTCCAAAAAGTACGATCTTTGTCCTCATGTGTAGTTGCAAACCGTAGTCTGGCTTTTTTATGGCGGTTTTGGAGCAGTGGCTTCTCCTTGCTGTGTGGCCTTTCAGGTTATGTCGATTATGGACTCGTTTTACTGTGGATATAGATATTTTGTACCTGTTTCCTCCAGTATTTCACAAAGGTCCTTTGCTGTTGTTCTGTGATTTATTTGCACTTTTCGCACCAAAGTACGTTCATCTCTAGGAGACAGAACGAGTTTCCTTCCGGAGCGGTATGACGGCTGCGTGGACCCATGGTGTTTATACTTGCGTACTATTGTTTTGAACAGATGAATGTGGTACCTTCAAGCATTTGGAAATTGCTCCCAAGCATGAAGCAGACTTGTGGAGGTCTACAATTTTTTTTGTGAGGTCTTGGCTGATTTCTTTTGATTTTCCCATGATGTCAAGCAAAGAGGCACTGAGTTTGAAGGTAATATATATATATATATACACACACACACACATATACACATACATACATACATACATACATACATAACAAAGACAGTACATTATAAAGATAAAACTGCTTCTCCAATTAAAATCCCCGATCACACTTGTCGGCCGTGTCATGGCAACGTAAATAAGCTGATGCGT
Source organism: Salvelinus sp. IW2-2015 (assembly GCF_002910315.2). Classification (NCBI taxonomy): domain Eukaryota; kingdom Metazoa; phylum Chordata; class Actinopteri; order Salmoniformes; family Salmonidae; genus Salvelinus; species Salvelinus sp. IW2-2015. The sequence continues at coordinate 302,217 of NW_019942639.1, forward strand.
AAATACATGTCATCAGGTCTAAGTCGTCTCACGCTGAACTGCACATCTGCAGGCCGTCAAATCAAAGCCTCTCCTTCAATTTAAAGCAGGTTTTGACAAAAATTTAAATGTGTAATTTTCACAAAGTTGGGGTAATAACATGTTCAACTACTTAAGACATTGGCTCCAATCTAGGATGTGCCTTAATGAACAACTAAGGAATAATTCTTCACTTCTCTCACTGACTTCTCAAACCCCGGCCTGGACTGTTTGGTCTGTTTCAAAAGCTTTCCTGGAAGTGTCGTGATGTTGTACTTCTGGGTTTAGGAAATCCCAGTGGAGGCTGGTTGGAGGAGCTATAGGAGGACAGGTTCATTGTAATGGCTGGAATGGAGTATATGGAAGGGTAACAAACACATCACACCACATGTTTGACCACGTTCCATTGATTCCATTACAGCTATTACAATGAGTCACAACAGCATCATCCATGCATTACAGCTGTAGGCTATACTATAAAGTGTTACCACAATGTACATCTACAGTTGTTGACTTAGCACCCATGCTAAGCTAAACCAGTTAAATCCCTAGAGGCCAAAAAACAATGGCATCACCACCTACCCTCCTCAATGGCCTCGGTGACTTTCTCTCCATCCTTGGAGAGGTACAGGTTGGTCATGTAGGCCTTCAGATAGCCAATGGGGCTTTGCCCTCCGGTCATACAGAATCTCTCAATAGTTAAATCTGTCAGATAGACGAAACAACAAAAACATTATCACCGTATAGAAATGTGATGTATAGTTATCATGGTGGTAGCCAAAGATGGCCACTACATATCATGAACAACAGGCATAAACAATAAACACAACATATTTGGTCAAAAGAGCAGCATTAAAGCGGCAAAATTTAACTTTTTGGTGACCCAACCAAATGCACATAGTTATGAGTTATAGATCTTTCATTCTCATTGAAAGCAAGTCTAACAAGTGGTAGATATCTTCTATTTGTATGCTTCCCGTTAAGTACATTTTTTTCATCTTTTACTTTCAGTTTTGTATACCAGGTGAAAATACAATATTTTTGTTTATGGAAAATATATTTCACAGCAGTTTAGATACTCATTGTACTGTTTGTTTCGAATTTTTTTGAATTTTAGCAACAAGGAAATGACGGAGCGATTTCTGCCTATTGTACCTTTTAAATTGTATGTCCAATCATTCAATGGACCCGAAGAAAAAGCACCACCAACTGGTGCTGGTATAAATATATAGGTACAACTGTCCCAGTTGTAAGACGACTGATAACAAGCAGGAGATAAGGATACATACAATCCACACTTTATTGCCTATTCACCAAACAGACACACAC
>NW_019942639.1:304366-321595 GCF_002910315.2 Salvelinus sp. IW2-2015
CACACGACTTTACAGAGGGAACTGTAGTAGTGATAGTGTATAGTGTCAAAGATGCTTGGCAGGAATGTCCAAAGTCAGAATGTTCATGTAGAAGGTCCAGAAATTAGTTAAAGTGGTGCAGAGTTCTTATGACATGTTGTCTCTTGCAACCCTAAGTTCACAGACTGTGTTGCGGTTTGAAATCCCACCAGTACAGACTGGGTTGCGGTTTGAAATCCACCAAGTACAGACTGTGTTGCGGGTTTGAAATCCCCACCAAGTACAGACTGTGTTGCGGGTTTGAAATCCCCACCAATACAGACTTGTTGCGGTTTGAAATCCCACCAAGTACAAGCTGTGTTGCGGGTTTGAAATCCCCACCAAGTACCGACTGTGTTGCGGGTTTGAAATCCCCACCAAGTACAGACTGTGTTGCGGGTTGAAATCCCCACAAGTACAGCCTGTGTTGCGGGTTTGAAATCCCACCAAGTACAGACTGTGTTGCGGGTTTGAAATCCCCACCAAGTACAGCCTGTGTTGCGGGTTTGCGAAATCCCCACCAAGTACAGCCTGTGTTGCGGGTTTGAAATCCCCACCAAGTACAGACTGTGTTGCGGGTTTGAAATCCCCACCAAGTACAGCTGTGTTGCGGGTTTGATAATCCCCACCAGAACAGCCTGTGTTGCGGGTTTGAAATCCCACAAGTACAGCCTGTGTTGCGGTTTGAAATCCCACCAAGTACAGCCTGTGTTGCGGTTTGAAATCCCACCAAGTACAGCCTGTGTTGCGGGTTTGAAATCCCACCAAGTACAGCCTGTGTTGCGGGTTTGAAATCCCCACCAAGTACAGCTGTGTTGCGGGTTTGAAATCCCCACCAATACAGACTGTGTTGCGGGTTTGAAATCCCCACCAAGTACAGCCTGTGTTGCGGTTTGAAATCCCCACAAGTACAGCCTGTGTTGCGGGTTTGAAATCCCACCAAGTACAGCCTGTGTGCGGGTTTGAAATCCCCACCAAGTACAGCCTGTGTTGCGGTTTGAAATCTCCCACCAAGTACAGCCTGTGTTTCGGGTTTGAAATCCCCACCAAGTACAGCTGTGTTGCGGGTTTGAAATCCCCACCAAGTACAGCCTGTGTTGCGGGTTTGAAATCCCCACAAGTACAGACTGTGTTGCGGTTTTGAAATCCCCACCAAGTACAGCCTGTGTTGCGGGTTTGAAATCCCCACCAAGTACAGACTGTGTTGCGGTTTGAAATCCCCACCAAGTACAGCCTGTGTTGCGGGTTTGAAATCCCACCAAGTACAGACTGTGTTGCGGGTTGAACCCCACAAGTACAGACTGTGTGCGGTTTGAAATCCCCACCAGTACAGCCTGTGTTGCGGGTTTGGATCCCACCAAGTACAACCTGTGTTGCGGTTTGAAATCCCCACCAAGTACAGCCTGTGTTGCGGGTTTGAAATCCCACCAAGTACAGCCTGTGTTGCGGTTTGAAATCCCCACCAAGTACAGCCTGTGTTTCGGGTTTGAAATCCCCACCATACACCTGTGTTGCGGGTTTGAAATCCCCCCAAGTACAGCCGTGTTTGCGGGTTTGAAATCCCCACCAGTACAGCCTGTTGCGGGTTGAATCCCCCAAGTACAGCCTGTGATTGACTGACCAGGTCACATTAATCTAACCGGGGAGAGTGGAAGGGCATTTTGCAACCCCTAGCAACAGAGTAGCCAGGGCCAGAGTGTGAAGCCGGGGATGGTAACCGCTGCTGGGCTGAGTTTCTCTCTAAAGTTTGTGTCTCTGTGTCCAGGGCTAGAGAGAGGGTTTGGGTTTTTAAAAGGCCCCACACTTTATTTTCCAAAACAGGTGTGTCTTATAACATTGTAGGCGTGGCTGTAAGATTGCAGTAAGGTGGCAGAGCATGTAGGCGTGTTGTATGCGTGTTAACGGACCTAGTGGTTGATGCTGTTGATGAGGCGCACCCCGACCTGGCGGTTATTAGTCATCAGGACGATACAAACAGTTCCTCACTGTCGGGTAGAGCTGCCTCAGTCTGGAGTTTACCGTCATCAGAGCCTGCAGTGTGTGTGTGTTGTTTTCAGGGATAAGAAACGATGACACAACCTGGCTGGTTTGTACTAGACCGACTACAACCTGGCTGGTGTGTACAGCTAGACCAACTACAACCTGCTGGTTTGTACTAGACCGACTACACTGGCTGTGTGTATAGACAGACACTACAACCTGGGTTAACTAGAACAACTCAACCTGGCTGGTGTGTACTAGACTAGACCGACTACAACCTGGTGTGTGTACTAGACTAGACCAACTACAACCTGGCTGGTTTGTTACTAGACTAGACCAACTACAACCTGGCTGGTTTGTCTAAACCAACTACAACCTGGCTGTTGGACTAGACTAGACCAACTACAACCTGGCTGTGGTGTACTAGACTAGACCAACTACAATCTGGCTGGTTTTGACTAGACTAGACAACTACAACCTGGCTGGTGTTACTAGAACCAACTACAACCTGGCTGGTGGTGTACTAGACTAGACCAACTACAAACTGGCTGTGGACTAACTAGCACAACTACAACCTGGCTGTGTACTAGACTAGACCAACTACAACCTGGCTGGTGTGTTACTAGACTAGACCAACTACAACCTGGCTGGTGTGTACTAGACTAGACCAACTACAACCTGGCTGTGTGTTACTAGACTAGACCAACTACAACCTGGCGTGTGTATAGACTAGACCAACTACAACCTGGCTGTTTGTACTAGACCAACTACAACCTGGCTGTTTGTACTAGACTAGACCAACTACAACTGGCTGGTTTGTACTAGACTCTACCAACTACAACCTGTCTGTGTTGTACTAGACTAGACCAACTACAACCTGGCTGGTTGTACTAGACTAGACCGACTACAACCTGCTGTTTGTACTAGACTAGACCAACTACAACCTGGCTGTTTGTACTAGACAGACCAACTACAACCTTGCTGGTTTGTACTAGACTAGACGACTACAACCTGGCTGGTTTGTACTAGACTAGACCAACTACAACCTGGCTGGTTTGTACTAGACTAGACCGACTACAACCTGGCTGGTTTTACTAGACTAGACGACTACAACCTGGCTGGTGTGTACTAGACTAGACCGACTACAACCTGGCTGGTTTGTACTAGACTAGACCGACTACAACCTGGCTGGTTTGTACTAGACTAGACCAACTACAACCTGGCGTTTTGTACTAGACTAGACCAACTACAACCTGGCTGGTGTGTACTAGACTAGACCAACTACAACCTGGCTGGTGTGTACTAGACTAGACCGACTACAACCTGGCTGGTGTACTAGACTAGACCGACTACAACCTGGCTGGTGTGTACTAGACAGACCGACTACAACCTGGCTGGTGGTACTAGACAGACCAACTACAACCTGGCTGTGTGTATAGACTAGACCACTACAACCTGGCTGGTGTACTAGATGACGTAAGCTGTGTACTAGACTAGACCGACTACAACCTGGCTGGTGTATTAGACTGAAATCACGCTCCAATAAGCCACGGCTCCAATCTGATAGAAAGCCACCTCTACAATATATCTTCTTGGAACTATAGGGTGCTGTTCCGCATTAGCATATTTTGGGTCTCCAAATTAAACTGCCTCGTGCTAAATTCTGATCGTACAATATGCATATTATATTTATTATTAGATAGAAACACCTTCTAGTTTCTATAGAAGTTGGAATTTTGTCTCTGAGTGGTACGGAACAATATCTACAGCACTTTTCATGACAGGGTTCAGATTTCAGAAATTTTTACCCCTGATCTGGAGTCTGTTTTAAGGCGACAGTGAATGCTATGAAGAAACCGACACTGCCTACGTCTTCCTCTGGTGTCTGTACGTCTCACGTTTTGAATGGAATCGATTGGACAATCACAGCCATTATAAAAGACCAAAATGTATAGGGACCTCCCTTTCTCGTCGCGCGCCTGAAGCGTGAAGGACATCGGACTTGCCTCGTTCCAAATCGTTGTCTAACCAGCAATATTTCTCCGTCGCTTTTTCAGTCGTTATAGTTGTAAAAACATCATAATGTAGTTAATTTGAACCGTTTTATAGCAATTTATATCCGTTTAGTGCGATTTTGAGGAATTTCTTTGTTGTGCACTCTGAAACTTTGGACACGTTTTGGGGTCCCGTTCGATCGTTTGGATATTTCGAAGGACAGAGGACATCTATCGACCAAAAGACGTTATAACATAGAAAAATACATTGCCCAAGAATCTGATGGAAGAACAGCTCAAAGTAAGCAATATTTAATATGATAAATCGTTTTTCTGTCGAAATATTTTAAACGCATATTTCGCCATTTTGTTTGGTATAGCTTCACTTGGCGAACCCTGTATTGAAAAGTAAGGATAATTTTAAAAATGTAAATCAGCGGTTGCATTAAGAACTAATTTGTCTTTCGATTCCTGTCAACCCTGTATTTTTTAGTCAAGTATATGATTAGCTTTCGATTAAACTAGATCACTCTGAAAGCTGACGTTCCCTCATTTTGAAGGCTTGAGTTGTGACTATTTCCATTGTATAACCACGGTTTTGTATGGCTAAATATGCCCTTTTCGAACAAACTGTATTGTATGTTGTAAAATGATGTTACAGGAGTGTCATCGAAGAATTCTGAGAAGGTTAGTGAAAAAATTAATATATTTGGCGGTGATTACGTTATAGCGCTCTTGGCTGGAATCGATGCTCTGGTAACGTTTGCACATGTGGTATGCTAACTTATCGATTTATTGTGTTTTCGCTGAAAAACGCTTAGAAAATCTGAAATATGGTCTGAAATCACAAGAACTGGCTCTTTCCATTGCTATGCTTTGTCTATTTTTATGAAATGTTTATGATGAGTAATTGGTCATACACGTTGCTCTATCTAGTAATTCTAGTCGATTTGTGATGGTCGGTGCAATTGTAAACTGTGATTTCTACCTGAAATATGCACTTTTTTCTAACAAAAACTATCCTATACCATGAATATAGTTATCAGACTGTCATCTGAAGAGGTTTTTTCTTGGTTATGGCTATCAATATCTTAGTTGAGCCGAATTGGTGATAGCACCTGAAGGAGTAAGAAACTGATGGAGTTAGAATAGTGGTGTATTTTGCTAACGTGTTTAGCTAATAGATTTACATATTTTGTCTTCCTGTAAAACATTTTAAAAATCTGAAATGGTGGCTTTATTCACAAGATCTGTATCTTTCATCTGGTGTCTTGGACTTGTGATTTAATGATATTAGATGCTCTATCTACTTGTGAAGCTATGCTAGCTATGCTAATCAGTGTGTGGGGGGTGGGGGTGCTCCCGGATCCGGGTTTCTGAGGCAGTAGAGGATATCATCAAAAATGCTCAAAACTGAACACCTCCCATCACAAAATGTTCCTTTTCAAACTTACACAAGGGTTCCTCGAATTAACTTTTCAGAGGGTTCCTCAGGAAACCTTTTTCAACTGGAAAGGTTCTGTAGTGTGGCAACCTAAAGGTTATTCCAGGCACCTTTACTTCTAAGAGTATAGAGCAGCTTAAATAGGGAAAAACAAGAATATTCTGCCAAAGTGTCATTCATGCATTGATGTGTATGATGGGCCTAAACAGTGGGAAACAACATTGCTTATTGTAATTCTGAGCAAAACACTATTCTAGATACATTACACAAATTCCATCTAGGCCTAAAGACATTGGCAACACAGAGTGAATGAGGTTTCCCTTTCACCTACAATACAGAATCTATATGAAGTCGTAGCACAACCCACCCTCTGATACTCCCATGTACAGACAGGAGGAGTCCATATCTTTAGTTAATTCAATCCCTCTAATATCCCCACCAAGTACAGCCTGTGTTGCGGGTTTGAAATCCCCACCAAGTACAGCCTGTGTTGCGGGTTTGAAATCCCCACCAAGTACAGCCTGTGATTGACTGACCAGGTCACATTAATCTAACCGGGGGAGAGTGGAAGGGCATTTTGCAACCCCCTAGCAACAGAGTAGCCAGGGCCAGAGGTGTGAAGCCGGGGGATGGTAACCGCTGCTGGGCTGGAGTTTCTCTCTAAAGTTTGTGTCTCTGTGTCCCAGGGCTAGAGAGAGGGTTTGGGTTTTTAAAAGGCCCCACACTTTATTTTCCAAAACAGGTGTGTCTTATAACATTGTAGGCGTGGCTGTAAGATTGCAGTAAGCGTGGCAGAGCATGTAGGCGTGTTGTATGCGTGTTATACGGACCGTAGTGGTTGATGCTGTTGATGAGGCGCACCCCGACCTGGGCGTGGTTATTAGTCATCAGGACGATATCAAACAGTTCCTCACTGTCGGGGTAGAGCTGCCTCAGTCTGGAGTTTACCGTCATCAGAGCCTGCAGTGTGTGTGTGTGTGTTTTCAGGGATTAAGAAACGATGACACAACCTGGCTGGTTTGTACTAGACCGACTACAACCTGGCTGGTGTGTACTAGACTAGACCAACTACAACCTGGCTGGTTTGTACTAGACCGACTACAACCTGGCTGGTGTGTACTAGACTAGACCAACTACAACCTGGCTGGTTTATACTAGAACAACTACAACCTGGCTGGTGTGTACTAGACTAGACCGACTACAACCTGGCTGGTGTGTACTAGACTAGACCAACTACAACCTGGCTGGTTTGTACTAGACTAGACCAACTACAACCTGGCTGGTTTGTACTAAACCAACTACAACCTGGCTGGTGTGTACTAGACTAGACCAACTACAACCTGGCTGGTGTGTACTAGACTAGACCAACTACAATCTGGCTGGTTTGTACTAGACTAGACCAACTACAACCTGGCTGGTGTGTACTAGACCAACTACAACCTGGCTGGTGTGTACTAGACTAGACCAACTACAACCTGTGCTGTGTGTACTAGACAACCAACTACAACTGGCTGGTGTGTACTAGATAGACCGTACTACAAACCTGGCTGGTTTGTACTAGACTAAGACCGACTACAACTGGCTGGTGTGTATTAGACTGAAATCCACGGCTCCAATAAGCCACGGCTCCAACTGATAGAAAGCCACCTCTACAATATATCTTCTTGGAACTATAGGGGTGCTGTTCCGCATTAGCATATTTGGGTCTCCAAATTAAACTGCCTCGTGCTAAATTCTTGATCGTACAATATGCATATTATTGTTATTATTGATAGAAACACTTCTAGTTTTCTATAGAGTTGAATTTTGTCTCTGAGTGGTACAGAACAATATCTACAGCACTTTTCATGACAGGGTTCAGATTTCAGAAATTTTTACCCCTGATCTGGAGTCTGTTTTTAAGGCGACAGTGAATGCTATGAAGAAACCGACACTGCTACGTCTTCCTCTGGGTGTCTGTACGTCATCACGTTTTGAATGGAATCGATTGGACAATCACAGCCATTATAAAAGACCAAAATGTATAGGACCTCCCTTTCTCGTCGCGCGCCTGAAGCGTGAAGGACATCGGACTTGCCTCGTTCCAAATCGTTGTCTACCAGCATATTTTTCTCCGGTCATGTTTCAGTCGTTATAGTTGTTAAAAACATCATAATGTAGTTAATTTGAACGTTTATAGCAATTTATATCCGTTTAGTGCGATTTTGAGGAATTTCTTTGTTGTGCACTCTGAAACTTTGGACACGTTTTGGGGTCCCGTTCGATCGTTAGTGGATATTTCGAAGGACAGAGGACATCTATCGACCAAAAGACGTTTATAACATAGAAGGAACATTGCCCAAGAATCTGATGGAAGAACAGCTCAAAGTAAGCAATATTTAATATGATAAATCGTTTTTCTGTCGAAATATTTAAACGCATATTTCGCCATTTTGTTTGGTATAAGCTTCACTTGGCGAACCCTGTATTGAAAAGTAAGGATAATTTAAAAATGTAAATCAGCGGTTGCATTAAGAACTAATTTGTCTTTCGATTCTTGTCAACCCTGTATTTTTTAGTCAAGTATATGATTAGCTTTCGATAAAACTAGATCACTCTGAAAGCTGACGTTCCTCATTTGAGGCTTGAGTTGTGACTATTTCCATTGTATAACCACGGTTTGTATGGCTAAATATGCACCTTTTCGAACAAACTGTATATGTATGTTTAAATGATGTTACAGGAGTGTCATCGGAAGAATTCTGAGAAGGTTAGTGAAAAAATTAATATATTTTGGCGGTGATTACGTTATAGCGTCTTTTGGCTGGAATCGATGCTCTGGTAACGTTTGCACATGTGGTATGCTAACTTATCGATTTATTGTGTTTTCGCTGAAAAACGCTTAGAAAATCTGAAATATGGTCTGAAATCACAAGAACTGGGTCTTTCATTGCTATGCTTTGTCTATTTTATGAAGTTTTATGATGAGTAAATTGGTCATACACGTTGCTCTATCTAGTAATTCTAGTCGATTTGTGATGGTCGGTGCAATTGATAACTGTGATTTCTACTGAAATATGCACTTTTTTCTAAACAAAAATATCCTATACCATGAATATGTTATCAGACTGTCGTCATCTGAAGAGGTTTTTTCTTGGTTGTGTGGCTATCAATATCTTAGTTGAGCCGAATTGGTGATAGCACCTGAAGGAGTAAGAAACTGATGGAGTTAGAATTATGGTGGTATTTTGCTAACGTGTTTAGCTAATAGATTTACATATTTTGTCTTCCCTGTAAAACATTTTAAAAATCTGAAATGGTGGCTTTATTCACAAGATCTGTATCTTTCATCTGGTGTCTTGGACTTGTGATTTAATGATATTTAGATGCTACTATCTACTTGTGAAGCTATGCTAGCTATGCTAATCAGTGTGTGGGGGGTGGGGGGTGCTCCCGGATCCGGGTTTCTGAGGCAGTAGAGGATATCATCAAAAATGCTCAAAACTGAACACCTCCCATCACAAAAATGTTCCTTTTCAAACCTTTACACAAGGGTTCCTCGAATTAACTTTTCAGAGGGGTTCCTCAAGGAAACCTTTTTCAACTGGAAAGGTTCTGTAGGTGTGGCAACCCTAAAGGTTATTCCAGGCACCTTTACTTCTAAGAGTATAGAGCAGCTTAAATAGGGAAAAACAAGAATATTCTGCCAAAGTGTCATTCATGCATTGATGTGTAGATGGTGCCTAACAGTGGGAAACAACATTGCTTATTGTAATTCTGAGCAAAACACTATTCTAGATACATTACACAAATTCCATCTAGGCCTAAAGACATTGGCAACACAGAGTGAATGAGGTTTCCCTTTCACCTACAATACAGAATCTATATGAAGTCGTAGCACAACCCCACCCTCTGATACTCCCATGTACAGACATGGAGGTAGTCCATATCTTTAGTTAATTCAATCCCTCTAATATACCTTCACAAGGGGAAACGCAACACCTGGCATGAGCGGCTCATTCTCGTGCTTTTGTTGATTCATGTAGGCCATATACTTCTCGACTCCCTCTTCCTCATAGATCTTCCTTTCCTCAACCATGTTGAACAGGGTGCGAGAGGAGACGGCGATTGTCACGGCATTTTGGGGTTTGGGCTATTTGGAAAGCAAGATTATAAAGCAAAAGTTTTGATGAAAGAAATTACCAATATTGTACATCTAAAGATAATGATTTTATAGGCAAAAGGCAAACAACAGCTGCAAATGTAAAAATGTATCACTTACGGGTTTAGGTTTCTTTGTTTTTAAACTGTCAGAACAGGCTTTTGATGCTGCCCAGTCTTTCTCCTCTCCAGTGTTAGTGGCTGCTGGATTGGTAATTTTGATTTCACTCATATTTGGCCTGGGATGGAAAAGTTCTAGGTCTGGTAGATCCATAATACTGATTCCAAATGTAGATGATCAGAACAAACAATGACAGGCAAGTTTATGGAAATGTTTGGATGGGCGAGCCTACAGTAACTCTGTTGTTGAGCATTCTCTTACATCAGAACTGACATGTCATATAACTCGCAAACACTCATGGGACAGGCCGAAGGTCACTCTGACTATCACTGTTTTGCCAGTTCACTTCACTTCACCTATTTTGTGGTCTGAGTCTTCTTTGCATTCACATTGTTATGTTTAGAAAGGAACCAAGATCTTTTTCCAACATTCACTCAATGCACTATGGGTGCAGGACAAGCCATTCCATCAGAACGTGTTATTGGACTGCTATATATACCTACTTACATTTTGGAAGCTAATAGATTGTATTTAGTTAAAAGATGAGACATAATAATTGTAATCAGAATATACAATTAACATGTAAATATTATTAGTAACAGAATAAATAGCAGAAGAATAACTGCAGATTAAATAATGCTGTAATTGAAATCTGTATACCCAATGTAGGTTACTGCCCCTTTAAGAGCTAGAAATAATTGTATACCCTATTTTGTGATTCTCACCAATTATGTTGTTGTCTTCGTGACCAATCTACTTTGCTGCTAGCTATTTGTAATGTTTTGTCTGCTGAGAGCTGTCCTCACATAATCGCATGGTTTGCTTTCACCGTAAAGTCTTTTTGAAATCTGACACGCCGGCTGGATTAACAACACGTTAAGCTGTGTTTTGGTGTGATGCACTTGTGATTTCATGAAAATTTAATATTTTTAGAAATTTAATTTGAATTTGGCGCTCTGCAATTCACCGGATGTAGACGAAAATGATCCCGCTAAAGGGATCTGTGCGGCAGACATTGACAGTTTTTTCTATTGTCTCTTTTTGGTCCATTTAGATTGTAAATTGTATACAAAAAAAATGTAAAATATGTTATAGTTAAAAATGTTCATGTTTTACTGTGATGGTCCTAAGTGGACCATAAGGTTAGAAACCAAACCAAATTTACCTCTCTGGGCTAGTATTTTCACGTCCGGATGAAAAGCGTGCCCAAAGTAAACTGCCTGCTACTCAGGCCCAGAAGCTAGGATATGCATATTATTAGTATATTAGTTGGATAGAAAACACTCTGAAGTTTCTAAAACTGTTTGAATAATGTTTGTGAGTATAACAGAACTGATTTGGAAGGCGAAACCCCGAGCACAATCCATCCATGGAAAACATTTTTTGAGGTCAATCTGGTTTCTATGGCAAGCCCGTTTTAATAGAAATATGCTTGCAGTTCCTATGGCTTCCACCAGATGTCAACAGTCTTTAGAAATTGGTTGATGTTTTTCCTTTGAGTAATGAATAAGTAGCCCTTTCCTTTCTGGGTGTATAGCCAAGCGTACTCTTTTGTTTGGGGCGCACGACCTGAAGCTCGCTCCACTTTCATTTTATCCTCTATTGAACACAGTTTATCCCATCTTAAATTTTATCGATTATTTACGTTTTAAAATACCTAAAGTTGGATTAGGAAAGTTGTTTGAAATGTTTGGACAAAGTTTACAGGTAACTTATTAGATAATGTGTAGTCATYTCGGGCGAGTTGGAACCGGTGTTTTTCTGAATCAAACACGCCAAATAAATGGACATTTTGGAGATATAACGACAGAATTTATCGAACAAAAGAACCATTTGTGATGTTTATGGGACATATTGGAGTGCCAACAGAAGAAGATCTTCAAAGAGAAGGCATGAATTATATCGTTATTTCTGAGTTTTGTGTCGCGCCTGACGGGTTGAAATATGATTGCCATGTGTTTGTATGCGGGGTGCTGTCCTCAGATAATAGCATGGTTTGCCTTTTTGAAATCTGACATGGTGGCTGGATTAACAAGGAGTTCAGCTTGGTGTATTGCACTTGTGATTGTATGAAAGTTAAATATTTCTAATAATTTCATTTGAATTTGGCGCTCTGCCATTTCACCGGATGTTGTCAAATCAATCCTGCTAACGGGATTTGATCCATAAGAAGTATTAAGAAWAATAAAATTAAAAACAAAAAAATTAAATTAAATTAAAAACTAAGTAACTCCGCCAAAGTGTCTCTTTTGGGTCACTTTTGCCGGTCCCAAGCCCGGACAAAGGAGGAGGGTTGTAATTGTGACATTAAAAAAAACAAGAATCCACAGAAGAAAGTTCATTTGTAGTTCTAAACATATTTAGGGTGTTTTTTCCTCACTTTTTGTCTCTACCACGACGTTATTCCTCTCTCCTACAGCGTCATTTAGCGGCTACTAGCGACCTTTAGGACAGCCAATAGCTACTTTCCTTACTGAGGAGTTGGCAACAACTGCTGTGAACCTATACGTCATCTTCTTCTCTTTTTATGTGGCATCAATGTGAGGGTTTATGCCAAACGGTGCTGCAGTATTCTAGTGTGTGGTGCGGGTGTGATGAGAGTACTCAATCCGGTGGAATACGATGATACGGGCGCTGACGCCTTGATCACACCGATAGTGAGAAAGCACTAAATAGTACGCAGCATCATCTAGATATGTGTGCAAAAAAAGTTCACCATTCACCTTCTGCTTCCATTTCTGTCAAGTCGTCAACTCATACAGTTTGACACGTATGTTCGATAAATCTAACGTATGCACCACACAGAACGCACAGCAAGTGCCTCTTCAACGCAATGCTGCAAGGCTTGATGGCCCTCCAACCTGCATCTGTTTTTTACAGTTATATTATGTGTTTTCTCCCGAGTGGCGCAGCGGGCTAAGGCACAGGGTCGCAGTGCGATAGAAGCGTCACTACGGACCCTGGTTCGATTCCGGGCTGTATCACAATCGGCCGGGATTGGGAGTCCCATAGGGAGGCGTACAATTTTCCCAGCGTCCGGGTTTGGCTGGGGTAGGCCGTCATTGTAAATAAGAATTTGTTCTTAACTGACTTGCCTAGTTAAACAAAGGTTAAGTAAGAAAATGTATTAAAAAAGGGAAACACAGCATTCCATTGGAAATGAATGTACATCTGGTGTACCAAAATGTCTAAACACTGTGGGTGTGATCAAGGCGTTATTTCAGAGAGCGCTCTGTAAACCACGCCCCAGTGGGCAGAGCTAGGCATGTTGGACTGGGACACATTTTAATATGGTAAAAGGCTCTCATTTTACAGTGGGTCCACAACGGTTCTGTGTAGCCTAGTTATGCTAATATATTTCAGACCAGTGTACTGCAGTTAATTTAGTCTTTGATTTAATAAGTAAAATATCTTTAAGTAGTAAACAACGAGTCCCAGACAGTTCACAATAGAACATACCAGAGTGGGCAGTGTTTACTAGCCTAACTACAGTGCATTCGGAAAGTATTCCTTGACTTCCTCGAYCATTTTGTTACGTTACAGTCCTATTCTAAAATTGATTAAATATTTTTTTCCTCATCAATGTTCATACAATACCCCATTTTAACAAAGCGAAAACTGTTTTTTAGAAGTTTTTGCAAATGTATTACAAACAAAAAACAGAAATACCTTATTTACGTAAGTATTCAGACCCTTTGCTATGAGACTAAAAATTGAGGTCAGGTGCATCCACCTGATGGTGCCAGGTTTCCTCCAGACGTGACGCTTGACATTCAGGCCAAAATGTTCAATCTTGGTTTCGTCAGACCAGAAAATCTTGTTTCTCAWYGWATGAGAGTACTTTAGGTGCCTTTAGGCAAACTCCAAGCAGGCTGTCATGTGACTTTTACTGAGGAGTGGCTTCCATCTGGCCACTCTACAATAAAGGCCTGATTGGTGGAGTGCTGCAGAGATGGTTGTCCTCCTGGAAGGTTCTCCCATCTCCACAGAGGAACTCTGGAACTCTGTCACTAATCGTTCTCACTCTATGACAGAACTTTCAGATTTGTCCGCCTGACTGTTGGGCTCATTACCTGAATTATTAGGATTTTCTTAAACTGCTTATATTGCTCAAATAGAGACATAATAAACATTTCAAAATTGGGGAAAAGATGGGTCTGGCTGAGAATAGAACATTAAAAAATAACAAAACAACTTATTTTACTCAACTAGAGATTTAAATAAATGGTGGTTCTTTGAAAAGATGGGCCTGGCTGACATAAAAAATATTTTAAGGGAAAAGGATCCAAAGACACAGAAGCTGATTATCTTTCTGTACATCGCTTTATTTACAATGTTGGCTGCCATGGTTAACACAAATGCAGGACATTAAATGCTACCTGAATTGACTCAGAAAAGGAAAATAAGTAGGCCTACAGTATCACAGCGAGGTCAAAAAGATGTGTGTTAGTCAGATTATCCAGTGTTCACAGCAACACAATGACTTATCAATGACCCAAACCCAGCTCTGTTAATCCCTACCATTGTGTCGCTGAATTGTCATAATGCTTCAGCAAAAGTACATAATCAAATTGTATTTGTCACATGCTCCGAATACAACAGTAGACCTTACCGTGAAATGCTAACTTACAAGCCCTTAAAACCGACAATGCATTTCAAGAAATAGAGTTAAGAAAATATTTACTAAATAAACTAAAGTAACATGATAAAATAACAATAACCAGGCTAAATACAGGTGGGACTGGTACGGAGTCAATATACGGAGGTACAGGTTAGTCGAGGTAATTTGTACATGTAGGTAGGGGTAAAGTGACTATGCACAGATAATAAACAGCGAGTAGCAGCAGTGTATGGTTGCACATGTGACATGCTAGTAGAAATGAGGTGAAACGGATTTGTTTCCCTGCATTAAAGTCCCCGGCCACTAGGAGCGCCACTTCTGGATGAGCATTTTATTTTATTTATTTTTACCCCCTTTTTCAATCCCAATTTTTTATCTTGTCTCATTGCTGAAACTTTCCAATGGGCTCGGGAGGCGAAGTTCGAGTCATGCGTCCTCCGAAACATGACCCGCCAAACCGCGCTTCTTAACACCTGCCGCTTAACCTAGAAGCAAGACGCACCAATGTGCTGGAGGAAACACTAATCGCCTGACAATGGAGGTCAGCCTGCAGGCGCCAGGCCCGCCACAAGAAGTCGCTAGAGCGCGATGAGCCAAGTAAAGCCCCCTGGCCAAACCCTCCCCTTACCCGGACAACATTGGGACAATTGTGCGCCTCCCTATGGGACTCCCGATTACGGCCAGTTGTGATACAGTCCGGAATCAAGCCCGGGTCTGAAGGGACGCCTCTAGCACTGCAATGCAGTACTTTAGACCACTGCCTCACTCGGGAGACACCAGATGAGCATTTTCTTGTTTGCTTATGACCTTATACAGCTTGTTGAGTGTGGTCTTAGTGCCAGCATCAGTTTGTGGTGGTAAATATATGACTATGAATAATATAGATGAAAACTCTCTTGGTAGATAGTGTTGTCAACAGCTTATCATGAGGTACTCTACCTCAGGTGAGCAATACCTCAAAACGTATTTAATATTAGACATCGCCCACCAGCTGTTATTGACAAATAGACACACCCCCACCCCTCGTCCTACCAGATGTAACTGCTCTGTCCTGCCAATGCACGGGAAATACAGCCAGCTCTATATTATCTGTATTGTCATTCAGCCACGACTTGGTGAAACATAAGATATTACACTTTTTTATGTTCCGTTGGTAGGGTAGTCTCGATTGTAGATCATACAGTTTATTTTCCAGTGATTGCACGTTGGCCAATAGAACGGATGGTAGAGGTGGTTTACCAACTCGCCAATTAATTCTCACAAGGCACCCTGACCTCCTCCACTTGTATTTCTGTATTTTCTTCAGGCGAATGACAGGGATTTGGGCCTGGTCTCGGAGAAGCAGTATATCCTTCGCGTCAGACTCATTAAAGAAAAAAACTTTGTCCAGTTCAAGTTGAGCTATCGCTGTTCTGATGTCCAGAAGCTCTTTTCGNAGCAGTATATCCTTCGCGTCAGACTCATTAAAGAAAAAAACTTTGTCCAGTTCAAGTTGAGCTATCGCTGTTCTGATGTCCAGAAGCTCTTTTCGTTCATAAGAGACGAAAGCAACGACATTATGTACAAAAAAAGTTACAATGTGAAAAAACAAACAAAATAGCACAGTTGGTTAGGAGCACGTAAAACAGCAGCCATCCCCTCCGACGCCATTATCAGGTTTCCCAGGGGAGTTGGAAATCACAATGTAAGTAACCTAATTTATGTCCCTCTAACTGTGCCGAATGCCTCTGCTGATCCTACAGCTATTGTATGCCGTAATCATGTGCCTATGAACCAGAGTTATACTGTTAGCGCTGAGACGGTGTGCCCTAGTAAGAAGTCCACTGTGTGCATGTAACGCTCGTCGTCGTAAGGAAGAGTGGACCAAAGCTCAGCGTGGAAAGTGTTCATGATCTTTATTGTCAAGAATCACTCAAACAAAAATAACAATACAAAAACGAAAGCGAACAGTTCCGTCAGGCACAGATACTAAACAGAAAACATCACCCCACAAAAGCCAAACGGAAAATGACAACTTAAATATGATCCCCAATCAGAGACAACGATAGACAGCTGCCTCTGATTGGGAACCACACTAGGAAAAAACAACAAAGAAATAGACAACATAGAATGCCCACCCCGAATAACACCCTGACCTAACCAAATAGAGAAATAAAACGGCTCTCTAAGGTCAGGGCGTGACAGTACCCCTCCCCCAAAGGTGCGGACTCCCGGCCGCAAACCTGAACCTATAGGGGAGGGTCCGGGTGGGCATCTACCCTCGGTGGCGGCTCCGGTTCGGGACGTAGCCCCCGCTCCCTACGCTGATCCCTCCGCTTCTGTGGAACTGGACCGTGGATCATCGCCGGAGGCTCTGAACTGGGAACCACCGCTGGAGGCTCCGGACTGGGAACCCCCGCTGGAGGCTCTGGCCTGCAGCTCGTCGCTGGAGGCTTCGTGCCATGGATCATTGCTGGAGGCTTCGTTCCATGGATCTTCACTGCAGGTCCGGGCCATGGATCATCACTGGAGGCTTCGTGTCATGGATCATCACAGGAGGCTTCGTGACATGGATCATGACTGGAGGCTTCGTGCCATGGATTATCACTAAGGCTCCGGCCATGGATTATCACTGGGAGGCTTCGTGCCATGGATCCTCAACAGGAGGCTTCGTGACAGGAGCATGACTGGAGGCTCGTGCCATGGAATTATCACTAGAGGCTCCGGCCATGGGATTATCACTGAAGGCTTCGTGCCATGGATCATCAATACAGTGCTCCGGGCATGGATCATCACTGGAGGCTTTCGCTGCCATGGATCATCACTGGAGGCTTTCGGACCATGGAATCATCCTGGAGGCTTTCGTACATGGAGCCTGGACAGGTTCTCACCGGTACTAGGAGACTACTCGGAAGCTGGTGCGGGGAGCTGC
>NW_019942639.1:321971-367625 GCF_002910315.2 Salvelinus sp. IW2-2015
TTTTATTTTCCAGTGATTGCACGTGGCCAATAGAACGGATGGTAGAGGTGGTTACCAACTCGCCAATTAATTCTCACAAGGCACCCTGACCCCCCACTTGTATTCTGTATTTTCTCAGGCGAATGACAGGGATTTGGGCCTGGTCTCGGAGAAGCAGTATATCCTTCGCGTCAGACTCATTAAAGAAAAAAACTTTGTCCAGTTCAATTGAGCTATCGCTGTTCTGATGTCCAGAAGCTCTTTTCGAGCCATGGATCATTGCTGGAGGCTTCGTTCCATGGATCTTCACTGCAGGCTCCGGGCCATGGATCATCACTGGAGGCTTCGTGTCATGGATCATCACAGGAGGCTTCGTGACATGGATCATGACTGGAGGCTTCGTGCCATGGATTATCACAGCCTTGATCTTTATTGTCAAGAATCACTCAAACAAAAATAACGAATACAAAAATGAAAGCGAACAGTTATATATGATCCCCAATCAGAGACAACAATAGACAGCTGCCTCTGATTGGGAACCACACTAGGAAAAAACAACAAAGAAATAGACAACATAGAATGCCCACCCCAAATCACACCCTGACCTAACCAAATAGAGAAATAAAACGGCTCTCTAAGGTCAGGACGTGACAGTGCAGCTCACTAACATAAATAACATGAGCATGTCTACTTCTGCTAAGCTTCCCAGTAAAACAATGAAAACAAGCAAGCATCCCAGAAAAGTGATACAAATATATCACGTTAACATATTTAGCTTTAGAAACAAGGTTATTGAAATCAATAATTTGCAAGTAACAGATGGCATTCATATTCTGACAATCTCTGAAACTCAGTTATATAATACCTTTGATACAGCGGTAGCAATACATGGTTATAAAATCCACAGAAAAGACAGAAATGCCAACGGTGGACATGTTGCCAATTAGAACCACATTCCAGGAAAGCTTAGAGAGGATCTCATGTTGAATACTGTTGAAGAAATATGGCTACAGGTTCATCTGCCTCACCTAAAGCCCATTCTTGTGGGAAGCTGCCATAGACCACCAAGTGCTAACAGTCAGTATCTGGATAACATCTGTGAAATGCTTGATAATTTATGTGATATCAACAGAGAGGTATATTTTCTGGGTGATTTAAATATTGACTGGCTTTCATCAAGCTGCACACTCAAGAAAAAGCTTCAAATTGTAACCAGTGCCTGCAACCTGGTTCAGGTTATCAGTCAACCTACCAGAGTAGTTAAAAACAGCACAGGAATTAAATCATCAACATGTATTGATCACATCTTTACTGATGCTGCAGAAATTTAAAGGATACTGGATACTTTAAAGAAGTATCCAGATCCATCGGATGTAGTGATCACAATATAGTAGCTATTTCTAGGAAAACCAAAGTTCCAAAGGCTGAGCCTAATATAGTGTATAGGAAGTCATACAATACATTTTGTAGTGATTCCTACTGTATGTTGTTGATGTAAATAATATTTGTTGGTCTGTGSTGGGAAATGAGGCGCAACCAGATGCTGTACTTGACACATTTATGAAATTCCTTATTCCAGTTACTAATAAGCACGCACCCATTAAGAAAATGACTGTAAAAACGGTTAAATCCCCATGGATTGATGAGGAATTTAAAACATTTATGGTTGAGAGTGATGAGGTAAAGGATTTGCAAATAAGTCTGGCTGCACATCCGATTGGCAAACATACTGCAAATTGAGAAATCATATGACCAAACTGAATATAAAGAAGAAGAAACTATACATTGAAACGAAGATGAATGATAGTAAAAAGCTTTGGAGCACCTTAAATGAAATTTGGGGCAAACTCAGCTCCATCATTCATTGAATCAGGTGGCTCATTCATCACAAAACCCACTGACATTGACAATTACTTTAATGATTTTTTCATTGGCAAGATTAGCAAAGTAAGGCATGATGTCAGCAACAAATGCTGACACTACACATCCAAGTATATCTGACCAAATTATGAAAGACAAGCATTGTAAGTTTGAATTCCATAAAGAATGTGTGGAAGAGGTGGAAAAGTATTGTTGTTTATAGCAAGSCACCGGGGTCTGACAAATTGCATGGAAAATTACGGACTATATTGCCACTTCTATTTGCCATATGTTCAATTGAAGCATTCGAGAATGTGTGTGCACTCAGGTCTGGGGTCTGGAGGGAAGCAAAAGTAATTCCGCTACCTTAGAATAGTAAAGCCCCTTTCACTGGCTCTAGCCGACCAATCAGCCTGTCACCAACCCTTATAAACTTTAGGATTTTTTTTGTTGACCAGATACAATGCTATTTTACAATGAACAAATAGACAATGAACACATTGACAACAGACTTTCAGCACACTTTTAGGGAAGGACATTCAACAAGCACAGCAGATACACAACTGACTGATGATTGGCTGAGAGAAATTCACCATAAAAGATTGCTGTTTTGTTACACAGTGCGTCTTTTGACATTATCGATCATAGTCTGCTGCTGGAAAAACGTATGTGTTATGGCTTTACACCCCCTGCTATATTGTGGATAAAGAGTTACCTGTCTAACAGAACACAGAGGGTGTTCTTGAATTTAAGCCTCTCAAACATAATCCAGGTAGAATCAGGAATTCCCCAGGGCAGCTGTCTAGTCCCCTTACTTTTTTCAATCTTTACTAATAACATGCRACTGGCCTTGAGTCAAGCCAGTGTGTCTATGTATGCAGATGACTCAACACTATACACGTCAGCTACTACAGCGACTGAAATTACTGCAACACTTAGCAAAGAGCTGCAGTTAGTTTCAGAAAMAAATAAGTTAGTCCTAAATATAAAAATAAAGAAACGAATGCCTTGTATTTTGGTAAAATCATTCACTAAACCTCAACTAAATCTTGTAGTGAATGGAAATTGAGCAAGTATCTAAGATGGAGTGAAGTCTGTCCATAATAAAGCACTGCTCTGCCTTCTTAACAGCARTATCAAAATGGCAGGTCCTACAGGCCCTAGTTTTGTTGCACATGGACTACGGTTCAGTCGTGTCAGGTGACACAAAGAGGGACTTAGGAAAATTGCTATTGGCTCAGAACAGGGCAGCATGGCTGGCCCTTGGATATACCCAGAGAGCTAACATTAATAATATGCATGTCAATCTCTCCTGGCTTAAAGTGGAAGAGAGATGGACTTCAACACTACTTGTATTTGTTATGATTGACATGTTTAATACACCGAGATGTCTGTTTGAACTGCTGGCAAACAGCTCGGACACCTATGCATAGCCCACAAGACATGCCGCCAGTGGTCTCTTCACAGACCCAAAGGCCAGAACAGACTATGGGAGGCGCATAGTACTACATAGAGCCATAAGTACATGGAACTCTATTCCACATCAAGTAACTGATGCAAGCAGTAGAATTAGATTTAAAAAACAGACCTTATGGAACAGCGGGGACTGTGAAGGGACACAAACACATGCACAGACACATGGATAAACACAAATGACAACAAATGCACTATACACACATATAAAAATGGATTGTGTTGTAGATATGTGGTAGTAGGGTAGAGGCCTGAGTGCAAACACTTATCTGTTGTAAATGTATCGTAATGTTTTTAAAATTGTGTAACTGCCTTAATTTTGCTGGACCCCAGGAAGAGTAGATGCTGCCTTGGCAGGAACTAATYGGGATCCATAATAAATACAAATACAAAGATATTTAACTTAAGTCACAGACAACAAAAAAATTCTATACACTGGTCTCAAATATATTAGCATAACAATGCTATACAGAACCATTGCGGACCCACTGTAAAATGAGAAGCTTTTTATCGTATTAAAACGTGTCCCAGTCCAACTGTCATGATCGTTGTATAAATAAGTGGACCAAAGCGCAGCGTGAGTAGAGTTCCACACATTTATTATAGTGAACTTCC
This sequence comes from Salvelinus sp. IW2-2015, assembly GCF_002910315.2. NCBI lineage: Eukaryota > Metazoa > Chordata > Actinopteri > Salmoniformes > Salmonidae > Salvelinus > Salvelinus sp. IW2-2015. The sequence goes on from NW_019942639.1 coordinate 325,899, forward strand.
AAACAACATCAAAGATTTAACGAACGTGCAAATACGTAGCGCACATAGGCACTAACTCTAAACAAAACAATATCCCACATCGCAGGTGGGAAAAGGAACACACTAAGTATGATCCCCAATTAGAGGTAACAATCATCAGCTGCCTCCAATTGGGAACCATACACACACACCAACATAGAAACACATAAACTAGCTAAAACAGCAATAGGGGGCAGTATTGAGTAGCTTGGATGAATAAGGTGCCCAGAGTAAACTGCCTGCTACTCGGGCCCAGTTGCTAAATAATGCATATTATTAGTAGATTTGGATAGAAAACACTCTGAAGTTTCTAAAACTGTTTGAATGATGTCTGTGAGTATAACAGAGCTCATATGGCAGGTAAAAACCTGAGAAAAAATCCAACCAGGAAGTGGGAAATCTGAGGTTTGTAGGTTTTCAACTCATCGCCTATCGACTATACAGTGGGATATTGGTCATATTGCACTTCCTAAGGCTTCCACTAGATGTCAACAGTCTTTAGAACCTTGTTTGATACTTCTACTGTGTAGGAGGGGGGAATGAGGGCTCTTTGAGTCATGGGTCTGGCAGAGTGCCATGAGCTGACCAGGCGCGTTCACGTGAGAGCGTTAGCTTGCCTTCCATTGCATTTCTGAAGACAAAGGAATTCTCCGGTTGGAACATTATTGAAGATTTATGTTAAAAACATCCTAAAGATTGATTCTATACTTCATTTGACATGTTTCTACGAACTGTAATATGACTTTTCGTCTGAACTTTCACATGGACTTGCCCGCGCGTCGTGAGTTTGGATTGTGTGCGAACAAAAAGGAGGTATTTGGACATAAATGATGGACTTTATGGAACAAATCAAACATTTATTGTGGAACTGGGATTCCTGGGAGTGCATTCTGATGAAGATCATCAAAGGTAAGTGAATATTTATAATGCTATTCTGACATCTGTTGACTCCACAACATGGCGGATATCTTCATGGCTTGTTTGGGCTCTGAGCGCTGTACTCAGATTATAGCATGGTGTGCTTTTTTTTTCAACAAACAAGATGAACTGGCAACAGACAGACAGGAAATACAGGTATAAATACACAGGGGAAAATGGGGAAGATGGGCGACACCTGGAGGGGGTGGAGACAAGCACAAGGACAGGTAAAACAGATCAGGGCGTGACAAGAAATGAGGAAAGGGAAGAGAAAATGAAATAGGTGATGACATTGTAAGCATTCCAAACTAAAAGGGAGATACAGCAAATAGATTATACCCAATCTGATCTGACAAAAAGACATACCAACTGCAATACAATTCCTTGTTTGCTTAACTGAATCAGGAATGTATGCTAGCAGAACTTTCTTGTCCCAAAGTAGGGTAAACTAGAAAATCAGAGTACTAAGGAAATGTAAAGCCACTGTAAAATCCACTGAAGTGTGTACAGATCTATCTTTATTACACTAGTTTGTAAAGAAATAGCATATATTTGTTTATGTTTTATTGTATGTGCTCTGTAATGAACATAAGGAATAGGTTAATAGAACATATGAACCATGTTACATTACAGTAAAAGGGTACAGTATAGAAAACATAGTTGATGCATCCTGATGTCCACTAAAGAGGACATTACAGTATAAACAAGCTCTTATTTAGCTCTAATTGTACTGAATCAAATATTACACTGCTCTGAAAACTCACCAAACTGTTTCTGAGATATTTGACTTACTAGAAACAGAATAGAATATCAAACTAACAAAATATATAATGACACAACAACACACACTTAGGCCAGGATTTAATCTGACTGTAGATTTGGACAATGCGCCATTAGCCAACATATGTAGTGTTTACTGTGAATGTGGTCTCCGCGAACGCGGGCACATTGCCTTTAAAACCTGCATTGCTGACAAAGCACGATCAGATTGAATTCCGGCCTTACCTTTTTTCTTACCATAAACTGTTCTAATTAAGTTGGCAGCCATTTTTAAAAACCAGGAAGATAAAGTTCTCCAGTTCACACCCCTGCACATGTGATATCATTGAAAAGCCCAGAATGTCTCTCAAAGGGACAACAGGACCTAACACAGTGGCATGTATGTCCTCAGAGATACAGACCAAAAACAAATGTCCATTAGAGTAGACAAAATGTAATTGCAGGGCCTCAGGAAGCTATAAATAGACATGTCATTATCATATCACAGTTTCCTGTTGGCATTATGCAGACATATCCCTGTGTATGTGTTGTGTCACTACTATGTAACACAGTCTAAAGGCGTGCCACATGCTAGCCCCCTGCGAGCAGGATACAGTCAAGTGTTGTTGACATCCCCAATGGATCCCCCATCCTGACACATACTTATAACCAACAGATACACTAGTCATGTGTGATCATCTCCTAACATTCAGACTCTAGGGGAATCCACACATTATATACAGTGCCCTGAAAAAGTATTTCCCCCTTTCTGATTTTCTCTATTTTTGCTAATCTTTTACACTGAATGTTACTAGATCTTCAACCAAAACCTAAAATTAGATTAAAGGAGCCTGACTGAACAAATAATAAAAAATGTGATACTTATTTCATTTTTTTTATAAACAGTTATACAACACCCAATGTCCCAGTGTGATACAGTAATTACCCCCTTACATTCAATAACTGCTTGTATCCCATTTTGCTGCAATGACCACAACCAAACACTTCCTGTAGTTGTTGTTCAGTCTCTCACGTCACTGTTGAGGAATTTTGGCCCACTCTWACATGCAGAACTGCTTTAACTCAGCGATATTTGTGGGTTTTCGAGGATGAACTTCTTGTTTCAGGTCCTGCCACAACATCTCAATCGGGTTTGTATCAATGTGTGGATAATACATAAAAACATGAATCAACCATTCACATCTATTTTAAACCTTTATTTAACCTTACTGCAATATGCACATGATAAATCTTTATGTTAAGTTAAAAGTGAAAAAATACAGACGGGATATTCTTAAAAATAGACATTTGAATAATTCCAAAAATATGTGTTAACACACAAAAAAGAAAAAATACAAATAGTTAATGTTCAACATACAATATAGACTGTCCTTCTACGTACTCTATATTCAACTGTAAACTATTTGTAACAAAATACCTGACATGTAACATTTTACTAGTGGAATAGATATGTTGAACTAGCTTGCTTGAGATGTTGATATAGCCATATAGCCTAATTCAGCTTTACTAAGAGCAAGGTGAGATTTCTTGCGTCTAAAAACAAATATTTTTTAAATGGAATAAGAAAATGGAATAGACTAGAACAATGCTTGGATAGCAAAAATAATTATTGAATATTAAAGTGTTGCTTCTAAAGTTTAGTATATTTTAGACAATATTTTTTAAAGTCATGCTCACAGGCCAAAATGGGTCCCCGAAAAATATGCACAATTGTGTACTACATCATCCATTTTGTGTGATGTCATGTCCTGCAAAAAAAAATAAAAAAAATGTTTCGAATTCCATTTCTTACAATATGTTACGAATTTGTAAGTGCTTAAGATCATGACTGCATCTAAGTGTAAATAATAAATAATAATGTGTTAATGTCTGTTTTGTATGGTGTGCAGTAAAACCAAAACGCATTTTTTTTTTTGCAGCGCTTCATATCAATAACCATTCTACCTTGTACGTTTACTAGAGTGCGCATATCTAAAGATATAAAATACCTTTTGCTAAATATACTTTCATGTGTAAAATTTGAATACACTATACAAAATTTGAACACACTGACATACATTTTCATAAAAAACTACATATTTTACCAAATATTATTAAAGACTACAATGTGATGGTGATGAGGATGAGGATTGTAGGAAAGTGATTATTTCTCTCCTTATGACAGAGAACATTAGGTGACATTGGTCCCTGATGTGAGTATTACATCTACAGTCCTAAACTATGTGTTTTTCTCTCCTGTTAATACAACATTCTCTGATAAAGATGTTTGTAATAAAGTGTAAAAATGAGAAATAATACAAAATCCTGATAAACAATAAAGGTCCTACAGCTGATGACAGGGTTGTGTGCAACTAAGCATTTGCATAACGTATGATATCTCCCCACCACTAGGAGGCTCTTCACTTCTTGTCTTTGACATCTTTGTCAGGCTGCTCAATAAGTTRCCCCTTGTGATACTTCTGTCCGATCCCATAAGGCACGTGTGCAGCGATGGTCCCCAGCTCCTTGGCTCCCTCGATGTGGAACATCTGGTCGTCYAAYAATATGTGGGGCCGGATRWTCTGCAGGAGGGGCCCTTTGGGGGCCCCGGCTAGGAACAGGGCTTCGTCGATCTCCAGGCCCCAGCTCCTGAGGGTCTTGAGGACACGGGCCCCTGAGCTGGCTGCACTGCGGGCTGTTACCAGGTAGGTACGAATGGGGCAGTTCATACGCTCATTCTTGGCGTAGAACTTTCTCTGGAGCTTCCCCAGCGCCTCCAGGAAACACTTCAAGGGACCCTGAGTGAAACAATGAGACATAGGGTTAGCATAGTATTGTTTTTACTTTTGTCCAAAGCATATAATACATAAATGGGTTCCACTTTATTGGGCTAGCCCCCTATTATAGATGATCTTTAGATATGCAACAACTTGGTAGGGATAAGGAAAGGGTTAGGTCTAGTATTAGGAATAATGGGATAGTTAGTTAAAATGTTTGTTGCTAGTTTGTTGAAAATCTATAAGCCCTCTATAGGGAGATAAGGAAATCATGGAAATCTGACACAAACGACCATGTCAAAAGCTAACATAAAATGGAGACATGTATTCTGAGTCCTCTCATGATCACCTGTGCAAGAGGTTTGTTCTCAAATTCCTTCTCGTGCTCAAAGAACGTGTCCAGGCCGTGTTGTTTCACGATGATCTCTGACTCGTCAGAGAAGAGAACTGCATCCCCGTCAAAAGCTACTTTCAGCTGTGTGTCAGAAAGCTGGTTCTCCACATCTCCAGATGCAAACATGGTCGCTGCAGCAATGCCTGTTTATAAGACATAAGGGGCTTATACATGCTCATAACAAGTCTTGCAACGCTTACAACAGTTATGGCTAGATGGTATAAAGCTACGGAAGTGACGCAAAAATTGCCATTCTCTCGCTGTGCGATTTGTCTGTTTCTGTTACTATGGCAACAGCTAGCTAGAGAGTTAGGTTAGTTAACTAGCTATGAGTCACTAGGCGATGACAATTAGCTGACGTTATTGCCCTCTGTAATAACGACGACAGGGCAAACCAGTGTGAATGACCAGTGCACCGGCGTTGTGCTTCTCACTGGACAGCTGTACTTTCACTGAGTCGCCGGCGGTAGCTAGTATAACGTGACCAATTTGTGTTAATTTTTGTCTAGGATTTTAGTCTTGTACTACCCGAGAAATAACTCATATTGGTAAGCATCTAGATGTCACCGTGATACAGTCTACCCAATGGGTTGAACATGAACGGCAACAACACCGGGACCCAATGTCCTTCATTCTGCAACTACTTTGGAACTAGCTTCATAGGGTGACAGGGGGATGACATTAGTAGGTGACAGTTACAGCAAGCACACACATACAAGCAACAGTACCCTCATCATCAGTACTTTCAACAAAAATAAAACAATCGTCAGTTTTATTAACTGAAACTGCACAATTATGTTGTGTGTAACACTAACAGTGAAATCCGACTCATCCTCTCCAAAATTAAGTCCAAACTCTTATGGTAGTTCAATTGTAAACTTGTCCTTGGCTGTATACCATCTAGTCACAACCTATTACAACAGCATCATCCATGCATTACAGCTGTAGGCTATACTATAAAGTGTTWCCACAATGTACATCTACAGTTTTTGACTTAGCATCCATGCCAACCTAAACCAGTCCATCCTAAACCAGTAGCATCACCACCTACCCTCCTCAATGGCCTCGGTGACTTTCTCTCCATCCTTGGAGAGGTACAGGTTGGTCATGTAGGCCTTCAGATAGCCAATGGGGCTTTGCCCTCCGGTCATACAGAATCTCTCAATGGTTAAATCTGTTAGGTAGAGGGAACCATTGTTTTTTTAACAGAAACTCATAGAAATATGATGGTATGGTCATCAGGCTGGTAGCCAAAGATTGCCACTACATATCATGAACAACAGCATATAAACATTAAAAACAACATATTTGGTCAAAAGAACAGCATAAACTTGGATGTCCAATCATTCAATGACACATGAACATACTTTGCAAAACAGGTATGTCTTATAACATTGTAGGCGTGGCTGTAAGATTGCAGTAAGCGTGGCAGAGCATGTAGGCGTGTTGTATTCGTGTTATACGGACCGTAGTGGTTGATGCTGTTGATGAGGCGCACCCCGACCTGGGCGTGGTTATTAGTCATCAGGACGATATCAAACAGTTCCTCACTGTCGGGGTAGAGCTGCCTCAGTCTGGAGTTTACCGTCATCAGAGCCTGCAGTGTGCGTGTGTGTGTGTGTGTGTGTGTGTGTGTGTGTGTGTGTATGAGTGTGTGTGTGTGTTTTCAGGACAGAATTGACACAGGGATTAAGAAACAATGACAAAACTTGTCTGGTTTGTACTAGAGCAACTACTTCTAGGATGTTGCTTCAGAATATTCAGTCCCAAATTGTAACATGTGCAAACACTAGTGGTGACCCGTGATTCAGGACAGGTGGGGCAGATATATATATATAATATATAAATACATATTTTTTTGGGGGGGGGGCTTGCCTGTTTTGCATGTTATTTTGGCATTAATGCATGTCACATATCAGTTTGCAAACAATGTAAAAAAAAATATATAMATAATTTAGTTTATAAAGCCCCATACAAACATGGTCTCTTTTTTGTTTACTTGAGTAAGACAGCTCCAAAATGCAGGTGTTTCTCCTAGCTCAGTGCTTTCTGTGGTGGTGGGGCAAGCCAGCAGAAAATAGGAGCATTGCACCGTGATTGGCTCAGTGTTCTGTCACTCATGGGAACCTTACGCAATCGCCAAGCTTCAGTCCTTAGTAAGGGTAGACATCCAACAGTTTAGCCCTTTGGGTCCTGCCATAGAATTATATTACAAGTGCCCTTCCAAGAAGACTCAAGGTTATTGGTGTAACGATCGTCTTGAGGAGAGAGATTGGACCAAGACGCAACGGGTAATGAAGACATGATGAATTTATTAAACAAGACGAAAACGAACTACACTTGATAATTAACAAAATAACAAAACGACGTAGACAGACCTGAACTGGAAAAACTTACATAAACACGCAGAACAGGAATAGACTACACAAACCGAAACAGTCCCGTGTGGCGCGACAAACACAGACACGGAAGACAATCACCCACAAACAAACAGTGAGAACATCCTACCTTAATATGGTTCTCAATCAGAGGAAATGAATTACACCTGCCTCTAATTGAGAACCATATCAGGTAACCCATTAACCAACATAGATACACATAACATAGAATGCCCACCCCAACTCACGCCCTGACCGACTAAACACATACAAAAACAACAGAAAACAGGTCAGGAACGTGACAATTGGTCACAGAAATGATGTCAAATCACATTATATCTACAGTAGCTTTGATTGGACTGAACTTCATACTTTCAAAATCTTAGCTACCAGTCATCATCATGAATCAAGTCAACAATGTACTGGCAAATCCTTTTTAATCCTTGTCACATGAAGAGAAATAATGAAGAGAAAATGATAGATAAAATGCATTCGTGCTCATCGGCCATTGGACATAAACATTACACAACAATTTGGAGATCGCAAATTCAACAATGAGTGGTTTGTAAGGAATTGGTGGCAGTGGCTAACTGCAAGCATTGCAACTGGGAAGTCGGGAATAAACAGCGCAAACTGGGAAAATACGTTTTGAACGGTCATTCAATTCTCTTTGACAAAATTTGCCCACGGAGGACAGCCGCGCCACTTTCCTGTTCAAGCACATCACAACAACGTGAGTCCAAAAAATGTCTTATGCTGCTTCATAAATGATGTAGGATGCCAGAGAGATATGTATATTGTAGCTAAGAAAGTAATACTAAGTGTATATTGTGGGTAAGCTGTTAGTAGCCCGTGTGCCTCACTCTACTAATTTGGTCTATTTTCACCAACGCGATATTGTAAACACATCGTTCGTGGCCGGTGTGTGCTTGTTTGCAAACTTGTTTTGTACAGCTTTGACAATGCTACTGATAGTAGTGGTGGCACTTGGCTTGCACGTGCAAATTCAGCACACACAACATTCTATAATAGAATTGTGTTATTTGACGTGTCATATTAAAAGTTTATTTAACACGTCAAATAGTGTTATATGACGTGTATCTTTTTTGACACACAAAAACCCAAACGGTGTTCAATGTGCCTCACCCTAATAATTTTGTCTATTTTCACCTCTTAATATCGCCTACTGCTCTAACTTGGTGGTGCACATGTAGTCTATCACCTGTTTTAGAGAAATGTAATCATTGAATATTGTAAGAGCTTTCATTGTCTGTTTATATTCCCTCTTTATCTATCCTATGGTTCTGACTTGTTGTACAGGGAATACACTGTAAGAATGGACCATGTTCTGAATTCTGTTGCTGTACATTTCAAAAGTGCTGAACAAATAGTTATATTGACTATGTCCGTTGTCGCTTGCTCATTAATGTCTTAATCGAAATTACAGATTGCTTCTTATCTGCTTGTCGTCCCCTTATGCCATCGTCCCCTTTGTACATCTCAATTGTCAGTAGAAACCACATTTGTTTAAGCAAGTCAGCCATATCAGCTATGTTTTTTTTAAAGTCAGTAAATTATGCTGAATGAACTGTTTCGCTGCCAGACAAGGCTCCACTGATAGCCAGGTGTAGCAGTGGTAAGGTGCTGTTGGGACAGCTTTATGTAGGCCCTAACAGTTTGTGGGCTCCGTTTGTCACCGTTATAGTGCTAATTAATGTATTGTTTTGTGTTGTGGCTTTACTGGCATACATCCCACATGATCTACATGCTAAAATCGCCACTGGCACACACGCACGCACAAATGCACGAACACACCCACACAGATTATCTGAAGGGGACATTTGTCGTTCTGCTATAGATTACAACATGGCCTAATCCTGTGCTTGCATACCATTATAGAGCATGGGAAGAAGAACCAGAATAACCTGCCACAGTGTTTTTATTTAACCTTCATTTAACTAATCAAGTCAATAAAGAACAAATTCTTATTTTACAATGACGGCCTACCCTGGCCAAACGCTCCCCTAACCCAGACAACGCTGGGCCAATTGTGCACTGCCCTATGGGACTCCCGATCACGGCCGGTTGTAATACAGCCTGGGATTGAACCAGGGTCTATAGTGACACCTCTAGCACTGAGATGCAGTGCCTTAGACCACTGCGCCACTCGGGAGTGTCATTCATGCATTGATGAATGATGATGAATGATGGTGCATAACAGTTGGAAACAATATTGCCTATTGTAATTCTGAGCAAAACATTATTCTAGATGCATTACACAAATTGTATCTAGGCCTAAATGCATTGGCATGACAGTGAATCAGGCTTCCCCTTCACCTCCACTAAGGAATCCATATGCAATTGTAAGGGAACCCTACCCTCTGACTCTCCCACGCACAGACATGCAGGTAGGCCATACCCTTAGCTATGTTAATTCAATCCCTCTAATTTACCTTCACGAGAGGGAACGCCACACCTGGCATGAGCGGCTCATTCTCGTGCTCCTGTTGAAACGTCACATACTTCTCGACCCCCTCTTCTTCGTAGATCTTCCGCTCCGCAACCATGTTAAACAGGGTGCGAGAAGAGACGGCGATAGTAACGGCATATTGGGGTTTGGGCTATATGGAAAACAAAAATTACGATACAAGAGATTAGCTAATAGTATACTATAGACCCGTGTAGACACTTATTTTATCTGCAAAGGCAAATAAGAACGGCTTATGTATCACTTACGGGTCTAGGTTTCCTTGTTTTTAAACTGTCAAAAAAGGCTTTTGCTGCGGCCCAGTCCTTTTCCTCTCCAGTGTTAGTGACTGCTGGATCGGTAGGTTTGATTTCACTCATATTTGTCCTGGGATGGAAAAGTTCAAAGTCTGATAGTTCCGTAACAGTGATTCCGAATGTAGATGATCAGAACAAGCGCCCACAGGATAGTTTGCGGAAACGTTTGAGAGGTTTCGACGGGCGTGTCTTTTTACCCATGATGCTCATTCGAAAAAAAGGAAAAACACCTAAATGTACATAATAATTAGTTTTAATCACATTACCGGGCTACTTTTTGCATATCGGCCAACCCGCCATATCGTTACATGGAATTTTATCTGGGTGTTTTTACCAATAATTACACAGTAATACATAATTACACAGTAATACCAATAGGCCTGTTGATAACTACACAATTTTCATTTATTTTATGAAACTTTGAATATTACAATAGTATAACTTTATATAACTGTATGCAGCAATACATAACATAGGCTATGTGATACACAAATATAATTCATTTATGTTGCACTATCATATTTTTATACATAATCCATCATACTTTCTAAACATGCAATTATTAAGATAAGTAGCTATTGCAAATAACCTACAATTTTTCATTGCACAGGTAGGCTAAAGTCAGTGTGCGGTGCTCATACAAATCAGCCTGATCTCGCGAGTTTACTTTCGGCTTCGCTAAACGCAACGAGAGCGCAGCGGTCAGAATGGTCTTGGATCAGGCTATCAAACAATGCCCCCCTCCTTCAAACACAAGAATAACCTCTCCCCAGTTTTCACCCCCTCGCTTTGGTTCAATCTGGAACAGAACATAATGGCGGTTGATGGTAAGTAGCCCACACCGGCACAGGTGACCTGCTGTACTCATATAACTTGCATGGGACAGAGCTAGAATGCTTAGTGACAGTACCATTTATTCAGCAAGATAGATGTCTAGTAATGATATACATGCACATTGCGGTGTCTCGTCAGCTTGTGCTGTAGCCTACATAGCCTGCAGAGATGCTGAAGAGTAGCCGCAAAGATGTGGGGATGTTGTGGGATGCGCCGCGTGACACTTTACTGTACCACGCTAAGTGGTCCTGAAGTGGACAGCTATGATACAAAATAAATGTGACTCGGTCATCACGTTGTCTTGACAGAGTCTCACGCATGGACGTGTGCGAGTCCTCATAAATGGTTCGTTAGAAACAGGATAGCATAGCCTAGTAAGTGTTCAAGTTTATTACAGGATAATGGAATGTGAACTTTACTACTGTTGAAGCCAGATAAATACTGTCAAAGGTAAACTCCTACACTGCCTACATTCAAGGCTGCATGGCTGCTTCTGCGCAATATTGTATCATACACATATATAGGCTACTTGGTCACGTGTTCTCGCACGTTGGTTGGTTGCTATCCGGTCTCAGCACTGGAAGTGTTGCCGTCACACCTGGCAAATGTGATGCTGTGAGAGAGAAGAGAGGAAAGAGTCACTGTCAGCTGGTGAATGTGCTGGTCTTTGGCCAATGCTCATCTATACTTTACTGGTCACCGGTGTAAAGGCAGATGTTTATCAATTACTTATAGCTTTTGTGTAGCCTATATCAATTTTTTATGGGGCAGGCTTCGGCTCACAACACAAAATTTCATTGAGCGCAAATAGGAAGCATTTTCTGTAGGCTACAGCTTTTGCAGAGGATATAAAAGCTGCCTATTTGACGATGCGTTTTGTTTTTACCTGACTTGTTTGCTGTATGGTTGATATAAAACATAGAAGGAAAGAGATATAAAGAGTAGACTCTACTTGTCATATACCGTCAAAGTAAAAACATTATACATGTTTAAGCAGTAGCCTGTGTTGCACTATTGGAGCAACCTCCGTTTATTTTTCAAACATGTCGATGGGAAAGGAGTGCTTTAATCAAGCTGGCTAAGACTGAGTGCATAGGTTGGCGTTTGTGAAAGGTCAGGAGACAGGTTGCTCTGACTGCCCTTGTTGCCTTATTGACCTCAGTGATGTCTTTTTATTTCCTGTGTCTGTAAACTCACCCTCCATAGGGAGTATAGTACACACTCAGTAGTGTAATATGAGGGTGAAAAGTCAAGAGCCTGAACTACAGTAATAAGACTAAGAGCTATAGTACACTCTCTCTGTAGCCACTCAGAACATTAAGTACTACATAGCATAGTGCCAAGTGTGTGTGTGTGTGTGTGTGTGTGTGTGTGTGTGTGTGTGTGTGTGTGTGTGTGTGGTGTGTGTGCCTTGCATGTGCGCATCTGCCCCGTATCTGTGTGTGTGTGTGTATTTGTGCCTGTGTGTCTTTATTGTCCTTATGAGTTTGAAAAGGTTTGAATACAGGGTTAAGGACACTGATCTATTTAAGCAATAAGGCACGAGAGGGTGTGGTATGTGGCCAATATACCATGGCTAAGGGCTGTGGAATGCCTGGATACAGCCCTTAGCCGTGGTATATTGGCCATATACCACAAACCCTCGAGGTAACTATTTGCTATTATAAACTGGTTACCAATGTAATTAGAGCAGTACAAATAAATTATTTTGTCATACACGTGGTATACCACGGCTGTCAGCCAATCAGCCAATAAGCATTCAGGGTTTAAACCAACTAGTTTATAATTATACCACAGCATGGCTGAATACTCATTTCTGATTGGCTAAAAGGGCATTCTAGAATGGACATTAAAACCAGATAACGGAACAGTTGGAGAAAATATCAGGACAGTTGGAGAAGATATCAGGACAACTTGCAATCATGATGCAATATGCGTCTACACAAGCAGACCGTACACAAACTGAAATTGGATATATTGTTAACGCAGGTGCGACAAGGAAAAACGTAGCTAGCAAGCTAGCTTTGATTTGTTTTTGTAGAGACTTATTTTTTTAAGCATCTGATGACCTAACATGGTGGGTGATGAACATGAATTTCTCCTAACCCCTCCGCGGCTAAAGCTGGCAAATCCTCCCACATGTTACATATACTCTGTATACTATAAATTAAACAGTTTTAAGGACAGACACAGTTGTTCTATTCTAAAACCCTATTCAGTTAGGATTCCTCACAGGAATTACATGTAATTAAACACTTGATAACTCCATGAGATGAGTTGGTTGGAGTTAATTAGTGTGTCACCTGCCTCTAATAGCCTTGGTTTACCTCTATGGGAGAGGCTGTGGAGGAGCCGTCATAGGGACCGACATGTGGCACCCTTGAGACGCAGAGCAATATCTTAACTCCTCACCACTGACGCTCCTATCCCTTTAACCCTTAGGTGGTGGAGGGAGGAGCTGTGGCGTGCATGAGCTCATCTGTGCCAGACGAGGTAAGATCAGGGGGGCGTCCTGTCTGTCTGTCTACATGTCTGTCTGTCTTTCTCTCTATCGCTCTGTCTGTACTCCATTGTACTCTATGTATCTGTGTCTGTCTGCTTGACTGTACTTGTATCCCCCTTAAAAATAGGAAGATGGCTCCATCAAAGCACGTAGCTATCTAACATGCTCAGTTGGATCTTTGGAGTACACATACAGTGCCTTCGGAAAGTATTCAGACCCCTTTACTTTTCCCACATTTTGTTACGTTACAACCTTATTCTAAAATTGATTACATTTGTTTTTTTCCTCCTCAATCCACACACAATACCCCATAATGTCAAAGTAAAAACAGATTTTTAGAAATGTTTGCAAATGTATATCCCATATACATAAGTATTCAGACCATTTACTCAGTACTTTGTTGAAGCACCTTTGGCAGCGATTACAGCCTCGAGACGTCTTGGGTATGACTCTACAAMTTTGGCACACCTGTATTTGGGGAGTTTCTGCCATTCTTCTCTGCAGATCTTCTCAAGCACTGTCAGGTTGGATGGGGAGCGTCGTTGCACAACTATTTTCAGGTCTCTCCAGAGATGTTCGATCAGGTTCAAGTCCAGGCTCTGGCTGGGCCACTCAAGGACATTCAGAGACTTGTCTCAAAGCCACTCCTGCGTTGTCTTGGCTGTGTGCTTAGGGCCGTTGTCCTGTTGGAAGGTGAACCTTCGTACCAGTCTGGGGACCTGAGTGCTCTGGAGCAGGTTTTCATCAAGGATCTCTCTGTACTTTTCTCTGTTCATCTTTCCTTAAATCCTGACTAGTCTCCCAGTCCCTGCCGCTGAAAAACATCCCCACAGGATGATGCTGCCACCACCATGCTTCACCGTAGGGATGGTGAAGGTTTCCTCCAGATGTGACACTTGGCATTCAGGACAAAAAGTTCAATCTTGGTTTCATCAGACTAGAGAATCTTGTTACTCATGGTGTGAGAGTTCTTAAGGTGCCTTTTGGCAAACTCCAAGCGGGCTGTCATGTGCCTTTTACTGAGGAGTGGCTTCCGTCTGGCCACTCTACAATAAAGGCCTGGTTGGTGGAGTGCTGCAGAGGTGGTTGTCCTTCTGGAAGGTTCTCCCATCTCCACAGAGGAACTCTGGAGCTCTGTCTGAGTGACCATCGAATTCTTGGTCACCTCCCTCAGGTTCTTCTCCCCTGATAGCTCAGTTTGGCCTGGCGGCCAGCTCTAGGAAGAGTCTTGTTCCAAACTTCTTCAATTTAAAAAGGATAGAGGCCACTCTGTTCTTGGGGACTTTCAATGCTGCAGATTTATTTTGGTACCCTTCCCCAGATCTGTGCCTCAACACAATCCTGTCTCGGGGCTCTACGGACAATTCCTTCAACCTCACGGCCTTGGTTTTTGCTCAGACATTCACTCTCAACTGTGGGACCTTATAGAGACAGGTGTGTGCRTTTCCAAATCATGTCCAATCAATTGAATTTACCACAGGTGGACTCCAACCTAGCTGTAGAAACATCTCAAGGATGATCATGGGAAACAGGATGCACCTGAGCTCAATTTTGAGTCTCATAGTGAAGGGTCTGAATACTTATGTAAATAAGGTATTTCTGTTAAAAAAATGTAATACATATGCAAAAATTTCTAAAAACCTGTTTTAGCTTTGTCATTATGGGGTATTGAGTGTAGATTGCTGAGGGAAAAATGAATTTAATGCATTTTAGAATAAGGATGTAACATAACAGAATGTGGAAAAGTCAAGGGGTTTGAATACTTTCCGAATTCACTGCATGTAGGATCTTAATTTGATCACTCTTTTGTTGCTGAGAATGTTTCTGCACTGCAGGAAATGCAAACTTGTAGTGTATTCAAGGTTAAAAAGGCTTCTAAAGTTTGTGATCTCCACTTTAATTGTAATTAACTCCACTTTATTGTTCGTAATGAAAAATGTATCAACCCCTACAAAAAATGTACGTTCATTATAATCCACGTAATAATTCAAATTTCTTGTTGCTAAAGGATTATTTTCCTGCCGCAGCGAACTGTCTCAAATTAAGATCCTACATATGTAGAGGGGTACTCAATAGTTATAGTTACAAACTTCTTGAAGATTCTACTGTATATCTGGTTGTGAATTATTAATGGGTGGCATATCAAGTTTTAAAGCTCTTCTCTGGAGAAAGCAGCAGTATTCATGATTTATTTACCACAGAGGTTTTGTTTTCGTATGTGGGGGTCCATGTGTAAGCAACGTTTCCACTACGTGCACTCTATATTTCCTGTAGTAACCTCAAACACACTTACAATGGCACCCTGATAGTGGATCCTGAAAAAGGGTATCAAAACATTGTTGCCATTGCTACCATGCTCAGCTAGCCTGAATGCAAACAATGAATTATGCAAAGAGGAAATATTAGAATAAAAGTTTTTTTTCTTTCTAATCAGTCGTTTTATTGTCCGATCAAAGAATCTCAGATAATCACATGACTTCTTGAATTAGAATTCTGTGGACAAACCTGGTACACATTTGTCAGAGTAACTCGGCTGTCAACATATATATTTCGTTAGTTGAATGTCAAATGTTCATGTTTTCACTTTTAATTACTGATTTTGTGAACTGCGTTTTAAAATATATTGTGGCTGTTACCTGGATACCAGATGCAGCCCTGAGGCTCTGGACTCCAGTTGACAAACTGTCCAGCAGAGCACACGTTGGTGTTTCCTTTCTCTGATTCTCGGTTCATAGACTGCCCCACGCAACCCTACACACTCACCTCCACCACCCGCTTACTTACACACACACACACACACACACACACACACTCACCTCCACCACCCGCTTACACACACACACACACTCACCTCCACCACCCGCTTACGCACGCACGCACGCACGCACACAACCAATCCACTCTGCAGCTGTGGAAAGTCATCATACAAGCCCATCCCATCTGTCCTATGACTGATAAAATGAGTCAGTCGACTGTATCCATGACTTCACTCACCAGCAGCCTCCATGACCAGCAGTCTCCATGACCACCAGCCTCCATGACCGCCAGCCTCCATGACCAGCAGCCTCCATGACCGCCAGCCTCCATGACCGCCAGCCTCCATGACCAGCAGCCACCATGACCAGAAGCCTCCATGACTGCCAGCCTCCATGGCTGCCAGCCTCCATGACCAGCAGCCTCCATGACCGCCAGCCTCCAGTACCAGCAGTCTCCATGACCAGCAGCCTCCATGACCAGCAGTCTCCATGACCACCAGCCTCCATGACCAGCAGCCTCCATGACCAGCAGCCTCCATGACCAGCAGCCCCCATGACCGCCAGCCTCCATGACCACCAGCCTCCATGACCATCGTCTCCATTGTTTTATTACAGTACTCCTTAGTGAGTGCAGAGTGGGACAACGTGGAGCTCAGGGTACATATTCAAAGGATCAGGTCCCCCCTGCCCATAAAATCCCCTTCATTAAGATCTAAAAAGGCTAAATTGCTCCTCTATCAGCACTTGGACTTTGTGAACACGGGCTCAGGTCAGGTTAGCATGGGGTGGCTAACGCTCAGTTAGCATCTGTCAATGAGAGAGGCATCCTGTTACTGCAGGTGTTTGAATTATTTAGGGGCAGTTGACATGTACACAGCAGTACACCACCACACTCCGGTTAGGGACAGGGAGAGGGACATACTGTACAGTACAGTTATGCCTGGCTTTTGGACTTCAGGGACACTTTTGGACTTCAAGGACACCTAACTTGACTCAATTACCAGAATTGTCACCAGTGAGAGAGGATAGGTACTGTAACTGTGTTAGGTGTTGTTGAGAATCGAGGAATTTTTGTACCAAACMTAGAAGATCACCACATGGTCTCCAAGTGTTGTAACAGCTGTTGGTTATGTTGGACTCAATATTAGGATCATAACCAATTTTTATGTTTTTGGACTTTTTAGCATTTTGTTTGTGTAGGACTCAATAATTGTCTTGGATAACCAGATTACCACTAAGAGGAACAACACTGCTGTTTTGACAGAATGGAAAAGTTCGCCGTAGGCTAGACGGTAGGGGCTTCAGACACATCCTCAATGTAAACAAAAGAAAAGCTGCTAGAATGGAGAAGGTGAGCTGTGCTCGTGGGTTTTTGTTCTCTTATCTTTCTCTCTCTCTTTCACTCTTTTCGCTGAGCTTTGACTATCAGTCTATTCGTTTGGGAGAGGAGGACACAGGAGAAGGCACTACTTCTTGTCAGTTGTCAGGCTTCAGTGGTGTCTGCCTGTTGCCATGGTGAGAAGAAGAGATAGTCCACGAGAAGTAGTTCCTTCTAAACTCAGTCAAATCAAATCAAAGTTTATTAGTCACGTGCGCTGAATACAACAGGTGTAGACCTTACAGTGAAATGCTTACTTACAGGCTCTAATCAATAATGCAAAAAAGGTGTTAGGTGAACAATAGGTAAGTAAAGAAATAAAACAACAGTAAAAAGGCAGGCTATATACAGTAGCAAGGCTATAAAAGTAGCGAGGCTATATACAGACACCGGTTAGTCAGGCTGATTGAGGTAGTATGTACATGTAGATATGGTTAAAGTGACTATGCATATATGATGAACAGAGAGTAGCAGTAGCGTAAAAGAGGGGTTGGCGGGTGGTGGGTGGGACACAATGCAGATCGCCCGGTTAGCCAATGTGCGGGAGCACTGGGGAAGAGGGCAAGAGGTTGGATGAATGGTGGGCCTTTTCTCTGGAGATGTAGTGTGAACGAGAGCTGTAATGACTTGACTCCTCAGGCAATAGAAGTTTTCATATTGATGATCGTCCGCCCACAATACTCTACCAATGACCCTTCATAGCTCCTGAATTATTCTCAGTGTTCCTGAATTATTCTCAGTGTTCCTGAATTGTTCTCAGTGGCACTGCATGTGCATATCAGATCAAAATTCAGCCTCTCATGTAGACTTTTGAAGTATGTTCTGAACTTTTCTTTCCTCTGGCATCTCTGTTCTATTTTTGTAATTCAACAGCCACTCATGCAACAGTGGCTATTCAATGGCCTGTACACTGAGTGTACAAAACAAAAGGAACATTTGCACCCAGTAAATATAGTAGCACGTTAATAACAATGGATGCTGCTTAATAACATCATTTATTGTTGGCATACATAAACGTGTCTGCTGAGCTTTGAATTAAAATATTAATCACGTATTGTACTGTAATGGTGAAGCTAACTGTACTGGCTGGTAAGCTAACTGTACTGTATGGGTGAAAGCTAACTGTAACTGTACTGTAGAAACTAACTGTACTGTACTGGTAAAGCTAACTGTACTGTACTGGTGAAGCTAACTGTACTGTACTTACTGGTGATGCTAACTGTACTGGTGAAGCTAACTGTACTGTACTGTAATGGTGATGCTAACTGTACTGTACTTACTGGTGAAGATAACTGTCTGTGAAGCTAACTGTACTGTACTGTAATGGTGAAGCTAACTGTACTGTACTGGTGAAGCTAACTGTACTGGTGAAGCTAACTGTACTGTACTGTAGAAACTAACTGTACTGTACTGGTAAGCTAACTGTACTGGTAAAGCTAACTGTACTGTAATGGTGAAGCTAACTGTACTGTACTGGTAAAGCTAACTGTACTGTACTGGTAAAGCTAACTGTACTGTACTGGTGAAGCTAACTGTACTGTACTGTAGAAACTAACTGTACTGTACTGGTAAAGCTAACTGTACTGTACTGGTAAAGCTAACTGTACTGTACTGGTGAAGCTAACTGTACTGTACTGTAGAAACTTACTGTACTGTACTGGTAAAGCTAACTGTATTGTATGGTGAAGCTAACTGTACTGTACTGGTGAAGCTAACTGTACTGTACTGTAGAAACTAACTGTACTGTACTGGTAAAGCTAACTGTACTGTACTGGTGAAGCTAACTGTACTGTACTATACTGGTGATGCTAACTGTACTGTACTACACTGGTGATGATAACTGTACTGGTGAAGCTAACTGTACTGTACTGTAGAAACTAACTGTACTGTACTGGTAAAGCTAACTGTACTGTACTGGTGAAGCTAACTGTACTGTACTGTAGAAACTAACTGTACTGTACTGGTGAAGCTAACTGTACTGTACTGGTGATGCTAACTGTACTGTACTGTACTGGTGAAGATAACTGTACTGGTGAAGCTAACTGTACTGTACTGTAGAAACTAACTGTACTGTACTGGTAAAGCTAACTGTACTGTACTGGTGAAGCTAACTGTACTGTACTGTAGAAACTAACTGTACTGTACTGGTGAAGCTAACTGTACTGTACTGGTGAAGCTAACTGTACTGTAATGGTGAAGCTAACTGTACTGTACTGGTAAAGCTAACTGTACTGTACTGGTGAAGCTAACTGTACTGTACTGGTGATGCTAACTGTACTGTACTATACTGGTGATGCTAACTGTACTGGTGAAGATAACTGTACTGGTGAAGCTAACTGTACTGTACTGTAATGGTGAAGCTAACTGTACTGTAATGGTGAAGCTAACTGTACTGTACTGTAATGGTGAAGCTAACTGTACTGTACTGTAATGGTGAAGCTAACTGTACTGGTGAAGCTAACAGAACTGTACTGGTGAAGCTAACTGTACTTTACTGTAATGATGAAGCTAACTGTACTGTACTGTAATGGCGAAGCTAACTGTACTGTACTGGTGAAGCTAACTGTACTGGTGAAGCTATCTGTACTGTAATGGTGAAGCTAACTGTACTGTAATGATGAAGCTACTGTACTGTACTGTAATGGTGAAATAACTGTACTGTACTATACTGTAATGGTGAAGCTAACTGTCTGTACTGTAATGGTGAAGCTAACTGTACTGTACTGTAATGGTGAAGCTAACTGTATTGTACTTTACTGGTGAAGCTAACTGTACTGTACTGTAATGATGAAGCTAACTATACTGTACTGTAATGATGAAGCTAACTATACTGTACTGTAATGATGAAGCTAACTATACTGTACTGTAATGATGAAGCTAATGTACTGTACTGTAATGATAAAGTTAACTGCACTGTACTATACTGGTGAAGCTAACTGTACTGTAATGGTGAAGCTAACTACACTGTACTGTAATGATAAAGCTAACTATACTGTACTATACTGTAATTGTGAAGCTAACTGTACTGTACTATACTGTAATGGTGAAGCTAACTGTACTGTACTATAATGGTTTACCCATGACAGCAGGGTTAACTTAACATCCCTACTCTTACGATAAGTGCCATGGGATTTTTAATGACCACAGAGAGTCAGGACACCCTTTGAACATCGCATTCTATAGACGGCACCCTATGTACTGGGCAATGTCCCCTTCATTGTCCTGGGACATTGGGATATCCTTAGACCAGAGGGAGACTGCTCCTACTGGCCATCCAACACCACTTCCAGCAGCACCTGGTCTACCACCCAGGGACTGGAATGGTGAAGTTAACTGGTCTGTACTGTAATTATGAAGCTATCAGGTTTCTGCTGTACTATACTGGTGAAGCTATCAGGTTCCTACTATACTATACTGGTGAAGCTATCAGGTTTCTTCTGTACTATACTGGTGAAGCTATCAGGTTTCTGCTGCACTATACTGGTGAAACTTCAGGTTTCTGCTGCACTTTACTGGTGAAGCTATCAGGTTTCTGCTGTACTATACTGGTGAAGCTAATCAGGTTTCTGCTGCACTATACTGGTGAAACTATCAGGTTTCTTCTGTACTATACTGGTGAAGCTATCAGGTTCCTACTGTACTATACTGGTGAAGCTATCAGGTTTCTGCTGTACTATACTGGTGAAGCTATCAGGTTTCTGCTGTACTATACTGGTGAAGCTATCAGGTTCCTACTGTACTATACTGGTGAAGCTATCAGGTTTCTGCTGTACTATACTGGTGAAGCTATCAGGTTTCTGCTGCACTATACTGGTGAAGCTATCAGGTTTCTGCTGTACTATACCGGTGAAAGCTATCAGGTTTCTGCTGTATCATATCGGTGAAGCTATCAGGTTTCTGCTGTATTATACTGGTGAGCTATCAGGTTTCTGCTGCACTATACTGGTGAAGCTATCAGGTTTCTGCTGTACTATACCGGTGAAGCTATCAGGTTTCTGCTGCACTATACTGGTGAAGCTATTCAGGTTTCTGCTGTACTATACGGTGAAGCTATCAAAGTTTCTGCTGTACTATACGGGTAAGCTATCAGGTTTCTGCTGTACTATACTGGTGAAGCTATCAGGTTTCTGCTGTACTATACTGGTGAACTATCAGGTTTCTGCTGTACTATACCGGTGAAGCTATCAGGTTTTCTGCTGTACTATACCGGTGAAGCTATCAGGTTTCTGCTTTACTATACGGGTAAAGCTATCAGGTTTTCTGCTGTACTATACTGGTGAAGCTATCAGGTTTGCTGTACTATACCGGTGAAGCTTATCAAGGTTTTCCTGCTAAGCTATCAGGTTTCTGCTGTACTATACCGGTGAAGCTATCAGGTTTCTGCTGTATTATACCGGTGAAGCTATCAGGTTTCTACTGTACTATACTGGTGAAGCTATCAGGTTTCTCTACTCAGCCTACTCACACAGTCTCCTTGGTCTCTGTTTTTGTCTTCTTCTTTGTCTCTATATGTCTGTCTTTTATTCTCTCTCCTCTCCTCTCCTCTCCTCCCCTCAGTCTCTCCAGAGCTGCTAGGAGTCCTATCCTCCATTGCGGCCTTCGTGGCTGTGATGGCTCTCTTTTTTCTTTACGTCAGCAACAAGCTGTCAGTGGAGAGCACCAGCGAGCTGCCACGCCTCGACGACTATAGGCCCAACCAGCAAGGTAAACACATCAAGTGGTACAACACTCAAAGTCTGTAAGCAGTTTGTTTATTGTTTTATGGTCCTAGGCTAGTTTCCTGGACACAGATAAAGCCTAGTTCTGGAATGAAAAGCAAATGTATTGATTCAGGTTTAGGCTTAATGTAGGTTCTGGGGATTGTCCCAAAATGATACAAATAAATCCATATCTGATTGTCTGACAAACAATCACTGTTACGATACATGCTTGTGGATGAGAAGGTCATGCATAGACATTATCCACAAATTGTCCTCCTCATACATGTATAAAGTGTAAGTCATGGATTTCAGACAGTAATACCTGGCCCACACACTCTAATGAACCAAATGTCCCAGCCAGAGCCTGTGATGAGGTGATAAGATAATCTAGAACCAACCAGACAGTGTGGAGAAGGACAGCCGTCAGCAAGTCCACCCAACATGGCGTTCTTCAAGAGCTTTGGGCAGAACCTACCATCTGTAAACATCTCCTCCATCTTGGATTCAGTCAGCAGCAGAGTGGACGACCTAGCCAGCGCCGTCAGTGATGCCACCTACAGCGTCAGTGACCAGCTGACTGAGCTCAGCGACCAGGTCATCAAGAAGGTGCAGACGGAGGAGGAGGAGGCTGCAGAAGCGGCAGAGGGGGGCCAGGACAGCAAGGAAGGAAAGGCCCAGGAAGGGATAGCAGACTCATTCAGGAGCAAAATCAAGAGGCAGGCTTCTGAGGCCTGCTCAAGCTTGGCAGACTACAGCTCCAACCTCAGCCAATCCAATGACTCGAAGAATAACCAATCGAGTGACGTGACAGCAGAGGACTATGTTCC
Organism: Salvelinus sp. IW2-2015; assembly: GCF_002910315.2. Classification (NCBI taxonomy): domain Eukaryota; kingdom Metazoa; phylum Chordata; class Actinopteri; order Salmoniformes; family Salmonidae; genus Salvelinus; species Salvelinus sp. IW2-2015. Next base: position 348,925 of record NW_019942639.1, read on the forward strand.
AGCCCAATTGGAATGGGTGTGGAAAGATGGAGGCTGGCGAGTGGTAAAACCAGGGGAGAGTTCTGCAGAGGACAAGGAAAAGGAGGAGAAAAGGAAGGAGGAGGAGAAGACGAAGAAAGAGGAGAAGGAGAAGAGAAAGGCAGAGAAAGACAAGAAGAAGGAGAGGCTGAAACAGGAGGAAGAGAAGAAAAATAGCCATCAAGAGACCATTGAGGAAGAGCCTGAAGATAAAGAAACCAGCTCATTGCCGAAAGAGAACCACACTGCTAGTCAGAACAAAGAGGGCCAGAAAGAGGACAAATCCAATGGGGTCCACCAGAGTGACGACCATAGTAATCCACCACAATCTCTTTGCCCTGAGGAAGAGTCGAGAGCACCCCAAAAGAAAAACAAGGGGAAAGCTGAAGAGGAGGAAGAGAATGAGATGAGTCCCGAGGGAGATGGAGAGACTGAACCTGTAATGTCTCCCGCTTCTGAGAAAAATAAGAAGAAGAGTGACAAGAAGAAAGAGAAAGGGAAGAGAGAGAGCAAGAAGACGAATAAAGAGGATAAAGGTGAGAGGGTGTGCTGCTTCCTACCTGCTCTCTTCTACCACATTCCCCCTCTTCTTCACCTCTACTCTTCATGGCTGTGGCCTGTGACCTGTGACCTGTGACCTGTGACCTAACTGAAATCTAACTGTTACTCAGTGTTTAGGGTTCTAAACAAATTCAGTTTTTAACAGTCATGGATGGATCAAAATACATCTGTCTGTCGCTGTCATGTTCACTTGTTTTAGTTCTCACGGGTTTCCCTATTTCTCTCAATGATTGTTGTAGATGTGACATCATGGATACAGGGAGAGAGTTTACCAGTTAGAAATATGATAATTCTCTTCTATGATGTTCGGCTAAGATCAACTAAGATCAACTCTAGTGTACGATTTGATCAGTTTGGTATCTATCTGGAGACCATTAAATAGATAGAACAGGGAGATGGAATAGGGGCTTGAAAAGTTAAAAACACATCCTCTATGATCAGGGCCCATATCCACATAGCGTCTCAGAATAGCAGTGCTTGTCTATGATCCCCACCGTGTCCATATAATCTGATTCATTATGATATCAAAGGCCAAACTGATCCTAGATCAGCACTCCTACTCTTGTGAATATGGGCTCTGAGGGTGGAGTTGTGTCTTATGTTGGGCTGATGGTGATGAGGTACTATGATCTTGTGTGGTGTGTGTGTGTGTGTGTGTGTGTGTGTGTGTGTGTGTGTGTGTGTGTGTGTGTGTGTGTGTGTGTGTGTGTGTGTGTGTGTGTGTGCACCTATCCAGAGCAGAGCTGCCCAGAGATTGGCTCTGAGGAGGACAGTGAAGAGGACAGACCAGGGGAACACTCTGAACCTTCAGCCCAGCACAGAGCCTCAGTCTGGGACAACCGACACAAACACACCAGCGACCACAGCAGTGAGGCCTCCGCCGGACAAGGTGAGAAACTCACAGATGTGACAACATACATAGAAAGACACACACACACTCACACACACACGCAGGCAGACAGGCATGCTATGTCTGATTGGAGGAACACGCATAAATCTTTGAAACATTTCCCAAGAGACCTATCAAACATATCCATAACTGTCTTACACAGCCAACAGCATCCAGCGGATGAGACGAGGCTCTCCCCTCAATGAGCTCCAGCCACCCCCGTATCAGGACGAGAATAGTCCGGTCCGGGTGTCTCGCTCGCGTTCTGGGGCGGGGGGCCTGGGGGAGTCGTCCCCAGACGGTAATGGTACACAGCGCTCCAGCGAGGCCAGCGTTGACCCGGACACTGAGAGTTACCTCAACAAGGGCTACGATGAGGATGTACCTAGTGACAGCACTGCCGTCCTGGGACCAGAGGTGAGCTAGGACATAGACGCTCGTATGCCAGATGGGGAACTGTTAGCATGTCCCATAGGGAAATGTGTCACGCTAGCCGGACACGCTCAGTTGCATACCGGATATCTAGCAAATGCAAACAACATAAGCCTATTGGCTAGTACTCTGTTTGGCTATGATAGGCCTACCATCAGTCTCTTACCCCTCACTCACCCAGTGCCATGTCCTGCTTTATGATCCCCCCTCACTGTGTGATGTCACAGATGAAGACTGACTCTGACAGATTCATTCAAATCCATCTTACCATCCTCTCTCTCTCTCTCTCTCTCTTTTACCCCCTCTCCCCCACAGGATGGTTCACCCTCCCGTCTCCCCTTCACCCAGTGTTGTGTCCTGCTCTAAGGGCCTATATCTAACCTCACTCTGTGATGTCACAGATGAGGACTGAATCCAACAGATTCATGAATTTCAATGCATCTTTTCCTCCCCTCTATCGTCTTCCTCTCTTTCTCTTTATTTCACCCCCCCAAGGATGGTTCAACCTCCCATCTTCACGTGGGCTATGAGCCCGAGCCGCTGGCCAAGTATGGCACGCTGGACGTGGCCTTCGAGTACGACTCGGGCGAGCAACGCCTTGCCGTCACTGTCACCGCAGCAACCGACATCCCCGCACTCAAACAGACAGGGAACATTGCGTGGCAGGTGGGGGATAAACAAACTAACACTTTACTGTTGTACTTGTCTGTCTTGCACTCACCCTTAAATGTATTTCCTTACTAGCACTGATTTTGTGCAGATGGGGGTTATTTTGAAGAACGTTTGACTTGCAGTGATTGTTTTATGTGGTAGTACCTACCTTAGTAACTACCTTAGTAACTACCTTAGTACCTACCTTAGTACCTACCTTTAGAAACTACCTTAGTTAACTACCTTAGTAACTACCTTTAGTAACTACCTTAGTACCTACCTTAGTAACCTATATACCTTAGTAACTACCTTAGTACCTACCTTAGCCTACTTAGTACCTTAGTAACTACCTTAGTAACCTAGTACTACCTAGTACACTACCTTCTGCTATCCACTACCTTCGTACCTACCTTATGTACCTACCTTAGTACCTACCTTAGTAACTACCTTAGTACCTACCTTAGTACCTACCTTAGTACCTACCTTAGTACCTACCTTAGTAACTACCTAGTAACTACCTTCGTACCTACCTTCGTACCTACCTTCGTACCTACCTTAGTACTACCTTAGTACCTACCTTAGTAACTACCTTAGCTACCTTACCCTTAGTTACCTACCTTAGTACCTACCTTAGTAACTACCTTATACTACCTTAGTACCTACCTTAGTACCTACTTAGTACCTACTTAGTAACTACCTTTAGTATACTGTTAGTACTACCTTAGTAACTACCTTAGTAACTACCTAGTAACTACTTTAGTACCTACCTTAGTAAACTACCTTAGTAACCTACCTTAGTAACTACCTTAGTACCTACCTTAGTACCTACCTTAGTCTCTACCTATACTTATACCTACCTTAGTACCTACCTTAGTAACTACCCTAGTACTACCTTAGTACCTACCTTAGTACCTACCTAGACTACTTAGTACCTACCTTAGTACCTTAACCTACCTTAAGTACCTACCTTAGTATCTACCTTGTAACTACCTTAGTAACTACCTTAGTACCTACCTTAGTAACTACCTTAGTAACTACCTTAGTACCTACCTTAGTAACTACCTTAGTAAACTACCTTAGTAACTACCTTAGTACCTACCTTAGTAACTACCTTAGTAACTACTTAGTAACTACTTAGTAACTACCTTAGTACTACCTAGTAACTACCTTAGTAACTCCTAGACCTACCTTAGTAACTACCTTAGTAACTACCTTAGTACCTACCTTCGTACCTACCTTAGTTGAATGTACTGAGTCACCCTGGATAAGAGCTTCAGCTTCAGTTAAAATGATTTTGAAATTATACAGAAAAGAGGCATACTATATTATAACCCATTATGCATTATGCAAGTTATAAAGCATTATAACTATAATAAAAAATACTACATGCCATTTAGCAGACCAGACTTAAACTCATGCGTGCATTTCATATGGTGGCCCCGGCGGGAATCAAACCAACGATCCTGAAGTTGCCAGTGCTATGATCTACTGACTGAGCCACAGGATTAGGGTCGCAAAAGTACGGGAACTTTCAATAAATTCCCTGGTTTCCCGAAATCCCAGTTGGAGGATTCCTGGAATCAGCAGGGAATAAGCAGGAAATACGGAATCCTCCAACCATGATTCTGGAAAACCAGGGATTTTATTGAACGTTCCTGGAATTTTTCAACCACACACAGGATACATGTATGTTTTAAGTCAAATGTTATCTGTAAATCAAAATGTAGGTGCACTGGTGCTGCTGCCCACTAAGAAGCAACGTGCCAAGACGGGGGTGCAGAGGGGCCGTGCCCCATGTTCACAGAGACCTTCGGCTTCCCCGGGTGGAGCAGGGGGCGCTGGCGGACCACGCCATCAGGTTCCGTCTCTACAGCGTTAGGAGGATGAAGAAGGAGAAGGTGCTGGGAGAGAAGGTGTTCTACTTGACCAAACTCAACCTGCAGGGCAAGATGGCTCTGCCCGTTACACTGGAGCCTGGCACAGCACTAACAGTGAGTGGCTGGGGAGATAGGGCTGGTGGTGGAGAGGGCGTGTGTGTGTGGGAGGAGTCTGTTTGTGCAAATTCTCACCATAGAAGTCTGATTTGTATGATATGAACAAAGATAAATGACCAGTAGAAGCTATCGTTTAAAATGCATGCACTATAATGGTACAGTATCTCGTAGACTGACCCTTAGACAAAGCATAGTCTCACACAATCCAAGCCATCGAGTTGCATTGTACTGATTCCCACCAAGGCCACTCTCATACCAAGCCTCTCTGTAACTCTGTATTGGTGTTAGCGGTCCTCTCCTGTCTCCCTATACAGGGCTGTGGGTCGTTGTGAGTGTGTCTCGCAGCGTGGCAGCTTTGTCCTACGCCTCTACATGGGACTCCACACCAGAGATCCTGCTGGGGCTCATCTATAACTCCACCACTGGCAGGCTCTCTGCAGAGGTCATCCAGGGCAGACAGTTCAACAACACAGCCTCAGACAAACCTCCTAGTGAGTGGACATCACATATGGATGACATCACTTATTGATGACATCCATATGGATGACATCACATATGGATGGGCTCTCTTCTGTTGTATCTTTAATAATGGTATGTAGAAGTAGTAGGTAGCTTAGTAGTAGGGTAGCTATAGTAGTAGGGTAGCGTATAGTAGTAGGGTAGCTATAGGTGTAGGGTATCTATACAGCAGAGGTAGCTATAGTAGTAGGGTATCTATAGCAGCAGGGTAGCTATAGTATCAGGGTAGCTATAGTATTCAAGGTAGCTATAGTAGTAGGGTAGCTATAGTAGTAGGGTAGCTATAGTAGTAGGGTAGCTATGTAGTTAGGGTATCTATAGCAGCAGGGTAGCTATAGTAGTAGGGTATCTATAGCAGCAGGGTGACTATATAGTAGGGTATCTATAGCAGCAGGGTAGCTATAGTATCAGGGTAGCTATAGTATCAAGGTAGCTATAGGTAGTAGGGTAGCTATAGTAGTAGGGTAGCTAATAGTAGTAGGGGTAGCTATAGTAGTAGGTAGCTATAGTAGGCAGGGTAAGGCTATAGTAGTCAAGGTAGCCTATAGTATCAAGGTAGCTATAGTAGTAGGGTAGCTATAGTAGTAGGGTAGCTATAGTAGTAGGGTAGCTATAGTAGCAGGGTAGCTATAGTAGTAGGGTAGCTATAGTAGCAGGGTAGATATAGTAGCAGGGTAGCTATAGCAGCAGGGTAGCTATAGTATCAGGGTAGCTATAGTAGTAGGGTAACTATAGTATCAGGGTAGCAATAGTAGTAGGGCAACTATAGAATCAGGGTAGCTATAGCATTCCTGGGTTGAAATAGCAGTGCATTGGTTCCATTGTGCCAGGCAAGCTCAATCAAGCGCAGCTTAAGTATTCTAAAGAAACAAATGCTATTTGAACCCAGGTCTGTACATGAGACAGGGATGGAAGGCATTGCTCTCTTCTACTATAAGACATAGTTGATCATGTTATTGAGTAGGGTAGCTATAGCATTAAAATGTTGATTTGAATAGATTTGAATAACATGTTTTATTATTGATGGTGGAATAACCTCTATATTCTTGCCTCTTATTTACTTACTTTCACAGTGTTTTATCCTCTCTCTAAACTGTCTTTCCTTTTATCCTCTCTAAACTCTCTTTCCTTCCTGTTTTCCTCTTCTCTCCTCGTTCCTTCCTGGCCCTTTGTGTGTTGTGTCCCAGACGGTCTGTTTTGTTGTATAAAACAGCTAATAGGGGGACAACTTTATATCATGAGAGGTGAGTCCTCTGCTATCAATCCATACACCTGTTCTATCTATACCAGAGACTCTGTGTCTGCTCCTCTCCGAAAATGTTGGCATATCGTGAAAGAGAACCGAAAAATTTCTGGGATCGAAAATGACACTCTATCCACAGGCCGTTCTTCACTGTTATGTTCATTAATCTTCACTAGATGGCAGCCTCTCACCATGCTCTCCCCTTCTCTCACTCCCTCCCTACATCCTCAGACACCTATGTGAAGCTGACCATGCTGGACTCCAAGGGCAAGGAGATGTCCAAGTGCAAGACATCGGTGTGCCGCGGTCAGCCCAACCCCACTTACAAGGAGACCTTTGTCTTTCAGGTGAGACAGAGAGCAAGAGACAGAGACAGAGACAGAGAGACAGTGAGAGAGACAGAGATAGACAGAAAGAAAGAGAGAGAGAGAGAGAGAGAGAGAGACAGTGAGACAGAGAAAGGATATAGAGACAGACAGAGAGAAACAACCCACCCCATCTCTGTTGTCTTCCAGGTGGCCCTCTTCCAGCTGTCCGAGGTCTCCCTGGTGGTGTCGGTGTACAGCCGAAGGAGCAGCATGAAGGCCAGGGAGAAGGTGGGCTGGCTGTCCCTGGGGCTCAACAGCACTGGAGAGGAGCAGCAGGCACATTGGAGCCAGATGAAGGAGGCCGAGGGACAGCAGGTGTGCCATTGGCACACGCTCTTGGAATCTTGAACAGGTCTTGATGAGAATCACCAGATTTGATCTTGTTGACAAAGAATAAGCTGTATAAATATATGTGAAATTAAATGGTTAAATAGGAGGAGGAATACGTTGGAGGAAGAGGAAGATTGCGGGGTATATTGACCTCAGTGTCGAGAGAGAGAATGGGTTCCATGACCTTCATTCAGAGAAGCAGACGAGGAGCTGTGAGGAACCATCCACCTATACTATGCACCTGGTGTGGGATGTGTGTGAGGGTGCCCTGGTGTGGGATGTGTGTGAGGGTGCCCTGGTGTGGGATGTGTGTGAGGGTGCCCTGGTGTGGGATGTGTGTGAGGGTGCCCTGGTGTGGGATGTGTGTGAGGGTGCAGCGCTTTGAGAAGGACGTGGATTCCACTTGGAGTCTCCCGTTCACTGACAGCTGCTTTACAACTCTTTAATCGGTAAACGGTAAACCAGCCACTTAATCTGAGACAGACTGGTCTGGTTGACAGACTGACTGGTGCTAAACTCCCAGCTCCAGTCATTGTCGATGGGGTCATCAAAGTCAGACTCATCTTTGTAATAACAGCTGATAGACCTCAACGGTGAAATGGACACCTCTGGCCATGAAATGGACACCGCTGGTCATGAAATGGACCATTCAGTCTCAGATTGAGAACAATTTTGTGTCATTCATTTCCCATATTCTGGTCCACAATAGTATATCTTCATGTAATTGTTTACAGAAGATGATCAAAATACGACCACACATATCTCCTACAATGGACCATTTTCATCCTGAACCGAGGACCAAAGAGTGTGGAGAAGAACAGCGACTACAACAAACCGTTCTTCCGGGGTTGTACTGACCATATAAAGAGAATGACTAGAAGGGACTAAGCCCCTGAGACCATGGCAATTTGACTGGAACACTCACGGGTTCACTCAATATGGCTGACATTTCTATGGTACTGTCCTCAAATGACACCAGCATATCAGACATTTCTCATCTGAAGCTCACAGCCATCGACAACGAGGATGATGAAATGGAATACTGTTACCATGACTGTTAGAGCCAGCTGGGCCTGTAATAGTCTGCAACAACTACAGTGCCAAGAAAAAGTCTACAACCCCTTTGGATTTCTTAAAATGTTATTGTGTCACAAAGTGGTATTAAAATGGATTTTATTCAAATTTTTTGGTCAACGATCTACACAAAATACGATGAAATGTTGTTTTTACGATTAATGAAGAAAAAAAATGCAATACTTGACTAAGGAACCTTCTATATATTGTACTGTATGTATGGGGGACAGAGGAAGGGGTAGTCATTCAAAAAATCCTGTCAACCACTATTATTTCACACAGAGTGAGTCCACATAACTTATGTGATTTGTTAAGCCACAGTTTACTTCTGAACTAATTTAAGCTTTCTTAAACAAAGGGGGTGAATACCTATGCAACAACTATATTTTTGTTATTTAATTTGTATTAATTTGTAAAAATTTGTAGAATCTTCTTTTCACTTTGACATTATGGAGTATTTTGTGTAGATCAATGACAAAAAAACTGCAATTAAATATTTTTCAATCCCACTTTGTAATGCAACAAAATGTGGAAAAAAGTTCAAGGGGGTTTAGACTTTCTATAGGCACTGTATGCTAATGAGCAATGCTTATTTATTCCCTGTTTACATTCTCGTTACATTATGCAATATCCATTTGACAGATTCATTTTTCGTCTTATTTTAGGGGTTTCTTTTTACGGCTGTTTCATCTCCCGATGCATTGTTTGTTACACGTCTTTTTGTTGTGGTCATCTGAATCATCATTTGAGAATAGAAAAACAGTATGAGTTTTGTTGTGGCTCACTGGGTTGTCTTTTAAACATTGTTACAGAATCAAACACAGCACTGTACCTAAATAGTCAACAACCTTTTCTGAGCCAAGATCACTTTCTGAGTCAAAATGCAAGCTGAGATCTACCGCTCAGATTTTTTGTAAACATGACTGAAAAATCTTAAGCCTATGCAACATTAACCAATTAAAAACAGTTCTGTAGCAATGAGGCCCAATACATTATCACTGCATTGGCTATGCTTGAATTGCCCTGCCAATGTTGTTCTTCTCAGGTCATTTTGAAGTTAAATTTAAAACATTTAGGTATATGATCACACTGGTAATAGATCATTTGTTGTAGTACTTGTGAGGCACAAATTAGTGAGCAGAATAATTAGCTTCTTTTTTTTTACTGGATTGATCTGATGGTCAATCTGAGGGGAGGGAGGGAGCCTCTCACTCACGGTCCCTCCGCACTCCTTCCCTCCGTGGAGAAAGGGGGACAGTCTTCCAGCTGATGGTGAAACTCAAATCACACTGCATTACTTCTGCCTCATGCACAAATGAATGTTGTTATTCCTCGATTTAAAAAAAGACAAGCTGCTAATAATAACAAGGCAAGCTTGTCGGAACACTTTGCTATACTCATTCATTGCAGCTGCAGTGCTGGTGGCTTATAAAGGTGTTGAAGTGTTCACACTGTTGAATAAGAACTTGAACATAAACTTACACATAAAAACAGCAGCTCTTCACTGTATTCGTTGGGTCTCTTTGCTGTGCAACGAGACTTATTTTTAAAGTCTATGGCTCGAGAATACTGTGCAGACACCATGATCTGAGCTATCTGTTTGGCCAGCGGTATGCCTATAGGGCCACTTGATTGGCTCTCTGGGAACAATTTACCTTCCCGGTACTAGGGCAGCAGAATCAAGTGCACATACCGTCAACAGCGTGAAACGCATAAAATAAATAGGAATGCAAGGCTTTATCGTTGTTTTTTTACAGAAATAGTTGGTGATCGACTAGGAATGCCTTAGAGATCGACCGGTTGGTGGCCAACCCAGCACCTTTAATGTGTCACAAATTAGAGCTATTGTATCACCCTGCATGAATGGCATGACATCTCCACACTATGTTCTTCCATGGAAATATAATCTAGTTATTCTATTTCTATGTAGAGAATCCCTGGTGAGGAATAGACCTACTGTATGACAAGCAGCATTCCACACAGTAGTATCATGACACGTATCCTGCTGACTCTGAAGCAGGACTGGATGCACATTTCACTGTGAAACATGTTGGATGGCAGAGGTGAACACTAGTAGTAGCACCCATGTTTTACTGTAACAAGAACCTCCTCCTCACTCCTGGCTGGAGCAGCGGGGTGCGGGGGTGTATTCTCTCATCTCTCCTCTCTGTGATGTCAGAGGCTCAGTGTTTAGTTCAGGCATGTTGCCCAACGCCCCACACTCCACTACCATTGGGCCAGGTGTCCTGCAGCAAACAGTCACACCTCACAACACAAAGTCCTGTGGAATGGAGTCACTGTGGCAACCTCAATTGCATACTCCTCACGTCCTCTCTCCTCAAAACCCGATTGGATGAGAAAACCAGAGCTCTCTCCCCTGTGACCTTCTCCTCCAATGGGTTTTGAGGAGGCGAGGAGTATGCAATTGAGATTCTCCCATGGTGAGATTGGTGACACATTGCTCTAGTCTAGTTTGAGACCCAGTTTGCTGACTGAACTAAATCCCATAGTCTATCTTGCAGTATCATCGACTAAGCTGAACAAGCTCATGAAGTGGCTAATAACACGTGGGTTGAGTGAATGAAGCAATGCATGTCAGGAATGTAGGCCTACTGTTCTATTTCTGCGGTAAAGGAGGAGACGGGGAGCTGGACGACGAAAGAACGACACGAGTCAGAGCCATGTTTTTAACCAACTTTAATTCCATGTTTGGCCTTCAATGGTTTGTTTTACCCTGTCATCATTGGTCAGTCTGGTACAGAACAGGGCTGGCAGTAGTAGTTGCAGGTGCTAGTCCAGGGCCCTATTCATTAGGGAACACAAGCAAACAGCTTTAGTGTTGTTTTTTCAACTAAATTAAAACAAGCCTTTCTTATTGGACTAAATCCAGATATTCCCTCTGCTTCAGTCTGTTTGGTGTATAATGAACAAGACCCAGGGTTGGGTGAGGGACAGTCACAGGAGCACAGTTTCAGAACACTTAAACACCTAGCTAAAGGAATGAGTGTCGGCTTTTTCCTGGCCCTCTTTCCTTGCTTGTTGCCACGGCCAAACCTCCTGTGCCACTGGCCCCGAAGAAAACTGAAAGGGGCAGGATGGAGGTGGGAGTTCCACTGTGTGAGACGTCACCCGGCCAGACCCCTCCCTGCCCCAGGAAACGTCAGAAGTCTGTCAGCCAGGTAATTATGCAGGGAACATCTGGAGCTCAAACTGAAACTACTGCTATGTGCAAGTGCACCTTAGTGCAAATGGATTGACCCAGTCATAAAACAGGTTTAACTGAGTTTGAGCACATACCCAGACTGTTGTTGTCTCAAAGTCCTGATCTCAGATCAGTTTTGCTTTTCACCTGTCAGAGGTTCCGGTTAAGATTGGTGCAGGCTAGAGCTGATCCCAGGTCTGCAATTTAGGGCAAGTTTTACGACGTGCAGTCAATGCCACATAGAGCTACCGCTTTCAAGGAGCAGGGACACTAATCCTGACACATAAGAAATCACACTACGACCTCTGACGAGCCGTCAACCAGGCAAAGCCTCAATACAGGACTAAAATCGAATCCTACTACACCGGTTCTGACACTCGGATGTGGCAGAGCTTGCAAACGATCAAGGATTACAAAGGGAAACCCAGTCATGAGCTGCCTAGTGACGCAAGCCTACCAGACGAGGGAAATGCCTTCTATGCTCGCTTCGAGGAATGCACGAGAGCACCAGCTGTTCCGGACGACTGTTTGATTTCGCTCGCCATAGCCGATGTGAGTAAGACCTTTAAACAGAATAACATTCACAAGGCCGCGGGGGCAGATGGGTTACCAGGACGGGTACAAAGAGCATGCTCTAATCAGCTGGCAAGTGTCTTCACTGACATTTTCAACCTCCAGGACCCAGTCTGTAATACCTGCATGTTTCAAGCAGACCACCATAGACCCTGTGTCCAAGAATGCCAAGGTAACCCGTCTAAATCACTATCGCCCCGTAGCACTCGGCTGTAGTGGAGCGGGCTGAGAGCTTCTAGTTCCTCGGTGTCCACACACTAAGGAATTATCATGGTCCACACACACCAACACAGTCGTGAAGAAGTCATGACAACACCTCTTCCCCCTCAGGAGGATGAAAAGATTCAGCATGGGCCCTCAGATCCTCATAAAGTTCTACAGCTGTACCATCTTGACTGGCTGCATCATCGCTTGATATGGCAACTGCTTAGCATCCAACCGCAAGGCGCTACAGCGGGTAGTGCGTGAGGCCCAGTACATCACTGGGGCTGAACTTCCTGCCATCCCAGACCTCAATACCAAGCGGTGTCAGAGGAAGGCCCTAAAAAATTGTCAGACTCCAGCCACCCAAGTCATAGACAAGCGGTACCTATGCACCAAGTCTGAAACCAATAGAACCCTGAACAGCTTCTACCCCCAAACCTTAAGATTGCTAAATAGTTAACCAAATAGCTACCCGAACAGCTTCCACCCCCAAACCTTAAGATTGCTAAATAGTTAACCAAATAGCTACCCGAACTATCTGCACTGACCCCCTTTTGAATCAACTCTTGACTCATCACATACGCTGCTGCTAGTGCTTATTATCTATCCTATTGCCAAGTCACTTCACCCCTACCTATATGTACATATCTACCTCAATTACCTCATTCCCCTGCACATCAACTCTGTACTGGTACCCCGTGTATATAGCCAAGTTATCTTTACTCATTGTGTATTTATTCCTTGTGTTATTATCGTTCTATTATTCTCTCTACATTGTTGGGAAGGGTAAGTAAGCATTTCACTGTTAGTCTACACCAGTTCTTTACAAAGCATGTGACAAATAACACTTGATTTGATTTTCATTAGTGTTGTAATGGGGTCCACTGATGCAGGGTCAGTCAGAGGAGCAGGTTCCGTTGTCTGAGAGCTAATGAACAAGATCACGTTCCATTTTATTGCAGTCATTTCTATTCACAAACCCCTTTAGAAGCAAGCCTTAGATGATCCATTTAATATATTCAATTAAATAAATATACAGAAAGTATGTGGAGCGATAATGTTGAGTTCTATAAAAGTAGCCTCCCAGAGTAAGACCGATCCTATTTTCTGATCAACAGTGCTGTCATCTCTCCTGAATCATCTCAAATAAAGGATGTACAGTATTGTTAGTTTAGATCATCCAGTCAAATAAATGGAATGAAGCCAGAAATGGTCAAAGTACATTAATTAATAAGAGCTGCATAGTACAAGGGCGGGCGCTGCCATTTTAATAGCTGAGGGACCATTTTTTGGGGGGGGGTGGGGGTGGCCGAGGTGGAAGAGTACCGTCTAACGGGGAAGGGGGGGTACCAGACTGCATTGTGCACTTTACAAAACATTGTGCTGTTTTTCAGCATATAACATCGTACCTATTTGGCAAAGAAAACATTCATCGGGCATCAAATCGTTATGAAATGAAACTTGAGGGACCGACATGGAGACGCTGTACAGAGAAGAAGCTCCTTTTGAAGGTTCAAACTGAATGGAACYTGATTGGACCATGATGATGAGAGACAGAAACACCAAAACATCTTCAGAGTCGAAATAAGCTTATTTTTCAATTCCTTGTACAATTGCCCAATTGATGCTCCCGCGGGAAGTTTCCCCTAGGTACTGATCTGGAATCAGCTTCCCCTCCCCAATCCTAACATTAACCATTAGTGGGAGAAGTTAAAGACTGACCCAAGATCAGCATCTAGGGGCAACGTCACCCTACTCCATTACTGAACACTTAATTAGGACTACTCAGACATTTAACWATAACCATTGGGTAGATCAATATCACTAACGTCCAAAAAGTCCGAAAAAAGCCAAGGTCTGACTTTACACCATTGTAGTCTGCTGTAGGCTTAATGAATGTGTTAGGTAATGGGATTCCAACTAATACAGTTTCCTATGAATATTTGACAGATTTCTCTGGTAAACTTGTAGAACTTGTGGCATAATGGTCCTGTAGTCTCCATCTGAGGTCATTTAAAGACAGAATGACAAAGACCACTTTCTAGCTTAGTTTAGGACTGCCCATAGAAATATAATCTACTGGTCTGAGGGCCTTTACCCGTTCTACTGATTCTATGGGTCAGCTAATAACAAGAGGTCCTGGTGACGACTGACCATCCCACATGGAGATTTACACTATTAAACACCACGTTAAAAAAATAACAAGATCATTGAATAGAATACTTCTACAACCATCAGTGCTTCTCTCACGGTTTCATATACAAGAGTAGAGTAAATACATGTAAAATGAGTACCAAAAATAAAATAAACGACAAAAAACAAAACAATTTGTGCAATGACAAATGGGGTATGCCTTTGTTTATCTCTCAAAAGGTGAAATGTCTAGCTAGCATTTCAGGAGCTCAGGGCTGGCCCACGTGACAGTCCACTGTCTCATTCTCACCCTGTGTCAGTTTAAAACCAGTCCGTTGTCTAGCTAGCAATTCAGGAGCTCAGGGCTGGCCCACGTGACAGTCCACTGTCTCATTCTCACCCTGTGTCAGTTTAAAACCAGTCCGTGTCTAGCTAGCAATTCAGGAGCTCAGGGCTGGCCCACGTGACAGTCCGTGTCTCATTGTCCACCCTGTGGCAGTTTAAAACCAGTCCGTTGTCTAGCTAGCAATTCAGGAGCTCAGGGCTGGCCCACGTGACAGTCCACTGTCTCATTCTCTCCCTGTGTCAGTTTAAAACCAGTCCGTTTACAATGGCAGTTTGAGTTTGTCTCGCAGAGTCAAGTTAAGTCACTGTCCTTGGACAGGCAGTGTTGCCAGCGTCCTCTCCTCTTTCTCTCTGCAGGCCCATAACAAGCTAAATGAAATCTGTGTAGTAGTTGATGATGTAACACACATGAACGACATGATGAAGAATACAATTACGTTAAAAAATGAAAAGGCTTCTTGATTGGCAGAGGTTCTTCTCAGCTTCCAGCCTATCAMAGGTTCCAGTGAAGGTGTGGTCTGTGTCATTCATCCAAGATCCATTCCTGGGTTTAAGCCCTCATCCCAAAACCTCCCTCTTTCTCACAACCAGTCCTCTCTGCTCTCTCTTCCGTCCTGCCTGAGTTCCTCACTCTCTAGCTCCGTTCTGCCCAACGTTCTTAGCTGGGCCTAGCCCTGGGCTAGATGAACTTGAAGCACTTAGTCTTGTCGTGGGGTAGGCGCGTTTTGAAGAGCACAGAGTCCACGCGGAACTGCGTGTAGAGTAAGGGCATGTAGCCGTACACCTTGACAAAAAAGTTGATGCACTTGTGGCGCTCGTGGAAGTGAGAGTCGTCGTGCGACAGGGCCTGAGGGCAGCCGGGGCAGCGGAAGGTCCAACGAGACGTCACCTGAGATGGGGAGAGAGGGGGAATATGTGAGTGTGTGAGTTTGTATAAATATCTAATTACAATGTAACAACCATTTTTATTGCTTTGTTGATACTGTGAACATGCAGTCGTAACATATGGTCGTACACGGAGTATACCCAGCATTGCGTTGCACCCACCCATTGCCCGCAGAACAGCTTCAATTCATTGGGGCATGGACTCTACAAGGTGTCAAAAGCGTTCCACAGGGATACTGGCCCATGTTGACTCCAATGCTTCTCACAGTTGTGTCAAGTTGGCTGGATGTCCTTTGGGTGGTGGACCATTCTTGATACCCACGGGAAACTGTTGAGCCTGAAAAACCCAGCAGCGTTGCAGTTCTTGACAAAAAACGGTGCGCCTGGCACCTACTACCATACCCCGTTCAAAGGCACTTAAATATTTTGTCTAGCCAATTCACCCTCTTAAATGTACACAATCCATGCCTCAATTGTCTCAAGGCTTAAAAATCCTTCTTTAACCTGTCTCCTCCCCGTCATCTACACTGATTGAAGTGGATTTAACAAGTGACATTAATAAGGGATCATAGCTTTCACCTGGATTCACCTGGTCAGTCTATGTCATGGAAAGAGCAGGTGTTCTTAATGTTTTGTACTCTCAGTGTGTGTCAATGAATACTAGCACAGAAAGCTATTGAGCCAGTAACTGAAAGGTCGCTGGTTAGAATCCCTGAGTCGACTAGGGGAAAAATCTGCCAATGTGCCCTTAAGAGAGGCACTTCAAATCTAATTGAAAGGCCCTCTGGATAAGAGTGTCTGCAAAATGACAAAATTGTCAAATGTAATTGTCCACGACACACAAGATGGAGGCTTACTGCATCTCTTAAGGCTGATTTCCCAGAAAAATTCAAGTCACTTAGTTACAGGAGTTGACTTCCACTACCTGCACTATTCACCAGCCTAATTCCTACCAGGGAATAACTGTCAAGTTACACACTCCATCAAAGCATGTCCTTCAATTCTAAGAAACACCTCAGAATCAAGCCTCTGTATATCAAAGGGGCTAAAACTGAGGGTCTCACATCTTCCACTTGGCTTGGTTGGTATAATTAGTCCACTAGCCATAAATCTGTAAATATTAGTCAGAAATGTCTTGTAAAATAGATTTAGAGGGAAACGCAAGCTTAGGGCAACAATTCAATCTCGCTGTGTTCTGATTTATAATTCACAACAGTATATTGAATATGTCAGGTTGAGTAATGGTCGGTGTAAGTGAGCAGAAATATAAATAAGCAGGGCCCGGGGTGTGTTTTTGAGAGTARCTGTGTGTGTTCAGAATGTGTACGTTCGGTGTGGGTGTGTGTGCATGCGTGGCCCACTGACCTTGATAGGGGGCTTGCGGGTMATATGCGACACCAGGAAGTTCATGGCGATGTCCTCACAGTTGATGTACTCATCCACCATGTCGCGGATGGCCTGGGGCATCACGTACGAGTACAGGTACGCATAGTACTGCAGCAGAGACAACATGCAGCAGAGGATCAACCAGGGTCATGTTCATTAGGACACATAACATTTGAAACATTGGGATGAGGAAGACAGGCGAGTTGGCAGCAGAGTTATGTCGCATAGAGGTCAGGGGTCACAGGGTTGAATGATGGGAGAGGGGGAGGGACTGTACCTTGTGAAAGAAGGCGGCGCCCGTCAGCACCATGGACAGTTCACAGGAGTAGTTAGAGTTGTAGAGCCAGGACTGGTGGTTGACGTCCCAYGCATGGAACCTCCCGGGGAAGCCCACGATGCGGTCCCTGGCCTCCCTCCACACTCTGATAAACACAACGACACGTAGAGAAACACGAGTTACTGGCCATACTGTAAAACCAGCTGTTATACAGTTACTAACCATACTAGATACCAACCAGACTTTATACAGTTACTAACAATACTCTGATACCAACCAGACTGTTATACAGTACTAACCAATACTCTGATACCAACCAGACTGTTATACAGTTACTAACCATACTCTGATACCAACCAGACTGTTATACAGTTACAACCATACTCTGATACCAACCAGACTGTTATACAGTTACTAACCATACTCTGATACACCAGACTGTTATACAGTTACTAACCATACTCTGATACCAACCAGACTGTATACAGTTCTAACCATACTCTGATACCAACCAGACTGTTATACAGTTACTAACCATACTCTGATACCAACCAGACTGTTTATACAGTTACTAACCATACTCTGATACCAACCAGACTGTTATACAGTACTAACCATACTCTGATACCAACCAGACTGTTATACAGTTACTAACCATACTTGATACCAACCAGACTGTTATACAGTTACTAACCATACTATGACACCAACCAGACTGTTATACAGTTACTAACCTACATGATACCAACCAGACTTATACAGTTTGATTCAATTATGTAGAGAAAAGTCAGCATTATACAGGGGAAATGAACGGAGAACTCCATCAAAATGTGACCACAATATATACATATTGTACTGTACATGAAGGCCTATAATGAAAATGATTTAGCTGACAACAAGGTCTCTACAGCTCATCAGCAAGGACAGCAATCTACAAGGAGAAGAGCTGTATAGAGGTATGTGTTGTGCATTCGTTTCTCTCTCACACACTGCACCCACCCTCATCTCTGAGGGGCTGTCCTCTCTGCATGCACACACACCTCTTCTGGAGTTTCCTACATTTCTACTTCTGGTGAACAGAGGAATTCTCCATAAGTCCACACACATCAAGTTATACTCCTACCAAACATCAGACCTTTCTCTTGGCGATCTAGCACATTCTCATTACATGCATGCTTTATAAATTCCCAGTGGAGCTGTTTGTCTAGTGAGGAGAAACATTCCGGATAGTTCCAGGAGAGTTCAGGAGGGGAGGACATTCCAGGAGAGTTCAAGGTGAGGAGAAACATTCCAGGATAGTTCCAGGCGAGTCAAGGTGAGGAGGAACATTCCAGGATAGTTCCGGGAGAGTTCAAGGTGGGGAGGAACATTCCAGGAAGAGTTCTAGGTGAGGAGAAACATTCCAGGAAGAGTTCTAGGTAGGAGAAACATTCCAGGAGAGTTTCTAGGTGAGGAGAAACATTCCAGGAGAGTTCCAGGCGAGTTCAAGGTGAGGAGGAATCAGGATAGTTCCGGGAGAGTTCAAGGTGGGGAGGAACATTCCAGGAGAGTTCTAGGTGAGGAGAAACATTCCAGGAGAGTTCTAGGTGAGGAGAAACATTCAGGAGAGTTCTAGGT